>NC_060188.1:10278430-10395930 GCF_021184085.1 Oncorhynchus gorbuscha | reverse complement strand
GGTCCAATGCTTTTGTATGTTTACGTGGCTTGCTGTCAACACAAAAACACTACACATACACACAATGTGATTGATGTCAGCTACTCCTGCATCACCCTCCCAGACTGTGTCAACGTAGACCACACTGCCATAAGTGATCGGTCTGTGAGTTTGGCTATTTATCACTGCAGTTTAGGTTTATGTACAGTTACCTTGTAAACTACAACACCAGGGGGAAAAAACATTCCAAATGTAAACTTTTTATTATAAGAAGTAAATATATTGATGTTATCTCATTTCTGAATCAGGAGCATTGGTCCATTGTCTCTGGTGCATCAGGTGAGATGTGTATGTTGCTTTTCAAGTTTGAGGACACGTGTCTTCTTGTTATTTGTATTTTTTTCACACATACATACGCTACAGTGCCTTCGGAAAGTATTCAGACTCCCTGACTTTTTCCACATTTTGTTACGTTACAGCCTTATTCTAAAATGTATTAAATAGTTGTTTTCCCTCATCAGTCTACACACAATACCCCATAATGACAAAGCAAAAACAGCTGTTTAGACATTATTGCAAATGTATTAAAAATCTTAAACTGAAAAATTACATTTACATAAGTATTCAGACTGTTTATGCTACAAGCTTGGCACCCCTGTATTTGGGGAGTTTTTCCCATTCCTGCGTTGTCTTGGCTGTGTGCTTAGTGTATTTGTCCATTTGGAAGGTGAACCTTCGTCCCCAGTTTGAGGTCCTGAGCGCTCTGGAGCAGGTTTTCATCAAAGATCTCTCTGTACTTTGCCCCGTTCATCTTTTCCTCGATCCTGACTAGTCTCCCAGTCCCTGCCTCTGAAAAACATCCCCACAGCATGATGCTGCCACCACCATGCTTCACCTTAGAGATGGTGCCACTTTTCCTCCAGACGTGAAGCTTTGCATTCAGGCCAAAGAGCTCAATCTTCGTTTCATCAGAACAGAGAATCTTGGTAGTGGCTTCACAAGGTGCAATGTTGAAATGTGGTTGTGTATTAGCAGTTTTCCTCTTGTCATGTCAGTCACTGACAATCACTCAATTAGCCCATGTCAGCTAACCATTTTTTAGATTGGTAAATTAATCTGACCAGCTACCTAAACTTGTAGTAATCATCGTCAAATTGCTGACAGGGGGCATTGATTTTGTAAGTTACTCTCACTTAGATATATTGACATGCACATATTTCTCTCCACCCTATGGAAAAATGAGTAGAATTGCAGCAAAAAATCTAAGCCACATAGCAAAATGTTGTTTACGGCCGGCTCTGACTGCATATGTGAATGTGAATGTGGGTACTCAGGAGCCACTGTGGTCCCTCATAATGAATTCAGATGTTTGTGGCTCCCATCAAAGTTGCCCATCACTGAAAGCTGGTTAAAAAACTGCATCAGGTTAGTTACAACTGGGATTGGAGAGAGAACCTACAGGAGGGTAGCTCTCCAGGAACAGGGTTGGAGAGAGAACCTCCAGGAGGGTAGCTCTCCAAGAACAGGGTTGGAGAGAGAACCTACAGGAGGGTAGCTCTCCAGGAACAGGGTTGGAGAGAGAACCTACAGGAGGGTAGCTCTCCAGGAACAGGGTTGGAGAGAGAACCTACAGGAGGGTAGCTCTCCAGGAACAGGTTGGAAAGCCCTGCTATAGAAGGCAAAGGAAGAATTACTCAATAGATCCGCATGGCATTTCTAAATACAAGCAGTCTATTGGCAAGCAACAACTTTCAGCAAAGACCCTGCCTTTAGAGCCTTGCTTATCCTTTCAGTCATGCTCATCATAATCTCACGTTTAGTGACCAAAGAGGTGAGCGAGGAGAGGAGAGCAGGCAGCCCATGGACAATGAAGAGACAGGTGCTGACAACCCTCTTCTGAATGGAGATACCAGGTAAACTGTACCACATGACTAACCACCTGCCAGTCCTCTGTAATGTAGGCTATGGATATGGAGAACATTTGTATCCTTCCCAATAGAGATATTTAAATCCTTATCAATGTAATAATCTCAACTTTAGTGGCCAAGGAGAGGAAGGTGTTCTAGGAATGGAGGATGGAAAGCTGTCAGACAATGACAGAGCAGACACTGAAATCTGTCAGAAGACACATGCTGATTCCCATCCACTGAATGTACCCAAGGTTGTCATGTAAATTCTCCACATGAGGACTCCTTTGATAGATCGTCATTGTCCATTGAATGGCAATCTAATTTCTCCCTTCAGGACCGAGTTTGGGAAACCCTGTTATCTCTATAGGGAACAGTATTATGGTGGATCATGAATGTGAATGTTGATGTTTTATTACTCCAACAGGGTTAACGATGAGACTAAGGAAGCGACTCCTGGTGCACAGAGTCTAGGACCTCCTCAGATGAATGGAGGACCTCCCATGTCTAACAGAGCTGCAGAGGAGACCACTGCTCTATTGGACAAACAGGCCTTGGACAAGGACCAAGTCACCAAACCTCCTGAGTTAATAGTAAGTACTGTTAATGTCCTCTGACAACTGGTGAACTGTTTGGCTTTGTATCTAAAATGACGGAGCTCGTTGTCTTTTTGGTCCAGCATATTTGTAACTCTTGTGTTTTTCCCAAGAACCAAGGACCTAATGATATGGAGTCAAGAGGAGAACTGTAACAAACGGTGGACGTTTGTATAACAAAAGAGAACCTAACACCATATGATAAGATACAGTAATACTTTATATAACATACATATTATTTGTGACTTGCTTCATCATAATCAGTCATGTCAACCCCAAGGCACATTCTGAAAAGTGTATTTTACTACTCATTTTAGACTACATGATATTACATCAGACTTATTTAAACCACTGTTTTCATAGGAAAGCATGATTGGTCAGTTCAAACAGGATGTTCTCTTTATAATGCAATATAGGAGCATTAGTAACACCTTCTATTCATAATGCATCAGGATGCACAACATAGGTGCTAATAACTGCTCATGAACATCTATAACTACATAAAGCATTATCACCAGGATGTGTAATGCCTTATGTGTCACGTTCTGACCTTTATTTCCTTTGTTTTGTATTTATGTAGTATGGTCAGGGCGTGAGTTGGGTGGGCAGTCTATGTTTGTTTTTCTATGATTTGGGTATTTCTATGTTTCGGCCTAGTATGGTTCTCAATCAGAGGCAGGTGTCATTAGTTGTCTCTGATTGAGAATCATACTTAGGTAGCCTGGGTTGCACTGTTTGTTTGTGGGTGATTGTCTATGTTGATGGCTTGTTTCAGCGCAGCTCGCATTAGCTTCACGGTTGTTATTTTGTTTACTGTTTGTGTATAGTGTTTCAGTGTTCAGTTCTTTCTTTAATTAAACATTCAACATGAACACATATCACGCTGCATTTTGGTCCTCAGATCCTTCTCTCTCTCCTCTTCAGATGAAGAGGAGGACGACCGTGACATTATGAAGTAAAGTATTACTATGCCAGATGCCACATTAGGATCGTTATATTAAACATTATGTGCTCATTAAGCTAAAAAGTAGTAAGCAATTGCAAAGTTGCTAATTAGCAAAAATGCTCAAATATCCCGTGATGATATTCGAGCACGCAACCTTTGGGTTGTTAGACGTTCGCGTTATAAGCACCCATCCAAAACCAAAGCATGGATTACTGTCTGAGCTTGTCCATAGACTGCTTACAGCTTAAAGTAAGCTAAATACATTTTTACATTTCTTCACACCCTCCACTCACTGAGGGTCAGATGTCACAGTCAACCTAGAGTGTTCATCTTTATAAACATGTTAAAAACACTAACTACTAGTGATCACTTTACCCTCTGAATCATTTGAACAGTTATCTACCATGATGTATAGTTATCTACCATGAGGTATAGTTATATACCATGAGGTATAGTTATCTACCATGAGGTATAATTATCTACCATGAGGTATAGTTATCTACCATGAAGTATAGTTATATACCATGAGGTATAGTTATCTACCATGAGGTATAGTTATCTACCATGAAGTATAGTTATCTACCATGAGGTATAGTTATCTACCATGAGGTATAGTTATCTACCATGAGGTATAGTTATCTACCATGAGGTATAGTTATATACCATGATGTATACTTATCTACCATGAGGTATAGTTATATACCATGATGTATAGTTATCTACCATGAGGTATAGTTATATACCATGATGTATACTTATCTACCATGAGGTATAGTTAGTTATCTACCATGAGGTATAATTATCTACCATGAGGTATAGTTATCTACCATGATGTATAGTTATCTACCATACCATGAGGTATAGTTATCTACCATGAGGTATAGTTATCTACCATGAGGTATAGTTATCTACCATGAGGTATAGTTATCTACCATGAGGTATAGTTATCTACCATGAGGTATAGTTATCTACCATGAGGTATAGTTATATACCATGATGTATACTTATCTACCATGAGGTATAGTTATATACCATGATGTATACTTATCTACCATGAGGTATAGTTATCTACCATGATGTATACTTATCTACCATGAGGTATAGTTATATACCATGATGTATAGTTATCTACCATGATGTATACTTATCTACCATGAGGTATAGTTATCTACCATGATGTATAGTTATCTACCATGATGTATAGTTATCTACCATGAGGTATAGTTATCTACCATGATGTATACTTATCTACCATGAGGTATAGTTATATACCATGATGTATAGTTATCTACCATGATGTATAGTTATCTACCATGAGGTATAGTTATCTACCATCAGGTATAATTATCTACCATGATGTATAGTTATCTACCATGATGTATACTTATCTACCATGATGTATAGTTATCTACCATGAGGTATAGTTATCTACCATGAGGTATAGTTATCTACCATGATGTATACTTATCTACCATGAGGTATAGTTATATACCATGATGTATAGTTATCTACCATGATGTATAGTTATCTACCATGAGGTATAGTTATCTACCATCAGGTATAATTATCTACCATGATGTATAGTTATCTACCATGATGTATACTTATCTACCATGATGTATAGTTATCTACCATGAGGTATAGTTATCTACCATGATGTATAGTTATCTACCATGAGGTATAGTTATCTACCATGATGTATAGTTATCTACCATGATGTATAGTTATCTACCATGATGTATAGTTATCTACCATGATGTATAGTTATCTACCATGATGTATAGTTATCTACCATGATGTATAGTTATCTACCATGATGTATAGTTATCTACCATGATGTATAGTTATCTACCATGATGTATAGTTATCTACCATGAGGTATAGTTATCTACCATGAGGTATAGTTATCTACCATGAGGTATAGTTATCTACCATGATGTATAGTTATCTACCATCAGGTATAGTTATCTACCATGAGTTAATGGTGCAGAGGGTAACCTAGTGGAGTGTTGGGCCAGTAACCGAAATGTTGCTGGATCAAATCCCGGAGCTGACAAGGTAAAAAATCTGTCGTTCTGCCGCTGAGCAAGGCAGTTAACCCACTGTTCTCCGGGTGCGGAAGACGTGGATGTCGATTAAGGCAGCCCCCCGCACCTCTCTGATTCAGAGAGTGGTTGGGTTAAATGTGGAATACACATTTCAGTTGAAGTCATCAGTTGTACAACTGACTAGGTATCCCCCTTTTCCCAACAGTTCAACAAAACCATGTGCTTCATTCCTACAGTACAACAACAGCCCTGTCTAGTGGTCAGAAGTGTTGTGTGCAGGACCCTGAGTTTTTACTGACTTTGTGACCTTCTAGACAGGTCATGTGGGCAGGAGACGGGTAACATGGACCTGGTAATGAGTTCTGCACGTCAGACACATCGCAGTGCACCACCTACAGTGCAATAAAGCATAACACTATTATCCGACTGCCCCACCAGTAGGAATCAGGTCAAGTTGTCATTCAACTGGAGGCTTTACATGGGGGAAAGAAACATTTATTGAAAATATTATGTTTTAATATCAATGCCTTAAGTTGTATTAAAAAAAATCTAGTTTCATTGTCACAAACGTGAAAATATTTATCCAAAAACCAGATGTGTTTGTTGTTGCTCCTCCTTATGATGTAACTTCCGCTCAACAAGAGAAAGAGTGTCCTTCCTGCCTTGGTTCGCTTTGCACCGACAGACTGGAACTCAACAAGAGAAAGAGTGTCCTTCCCGCCTTGGTTCGCTTTGCACCGACAGACTGGAACTCAACAAGAGAAAGAGTGTCCTTCCCGCCTTGGTTCGCTTTGCACCGACAGACTGGAACTCAACAAGAGAAAGAGTGTCCTTCCTGCCTTGGTTCGCTTTGCACCGACAGACTGGAACTCAACAAGAGAAAGAGTGTCCTTCCCGCCTTGGTTCGCTTTGCACCGACAGACTGGAACTCAACACGCAGCACACAGTAGTTTGTAATAAGAGGCCACCATGTCTATTTGTTATCTGTTTGGTTTATTATTGACAATCCTGTTAATTCAAGGTAAGAAGATTGTGTTTTGACTTTGTATTTTTTCTGGGTGAAGCTGACAAGTCTTCGTCTCCCCAATTCCTCACACACATTTACAGTAGTGTAGTTGGTTTAGTTTTTTTTCCGATGTCTTGAGTGTTTGCTTATCTCTCAGCTATTTGCCAGTCTCTTGAAAAAGTTACAATTCTCAGGAAAGAGAGATTGCAAAATATAAATTCTCCTCATATAGTTTTTCTGCATAAAGCCATTTTTGGGCGTTGGCTACAGGTCATAAGTTTTACCCCCCCAACAAACATGATCATATGCTATTGTCTTTATAAAGCAGGCTGCTTCGTCTGGTATCTTCTTTTGTATCTCTTCAACAGCAGTAAATAAAGATATGTGTTGTAGAAGACTGTGGTAATTGTTTTTCAACATGCGTGATCTCTTCCTCCTTTTTTCTGCAGGCTGTTGGGGTGGAGAAGAAACCAAGAATGTTGGTTGTGCAAGCCTCCGAACTGGAAATGTGTACAAATACTGTGTAAAGGAGAAGGAGAAACCTAAACGTGTGGAGTGGCAATCAGTGTTTTCCAATGAGGTAAGATATCGGTTTATTGTATCTCACAAAACAGGCTTCACTATCAGACTACTGTAGATTCAGAAATGTGACTGTCTTTCACACTTCAGGGGAGGCAGGAAGCCGGGGTTAGAGTGTTGGGCTAGTAACCTAAAGGTTGCTGGATTGAATCCCCAAGCTGACAAGGTTGAAAATCTGTTGTTCTGCCCCTGAACAAGGCAGTTAACCCGCTGTTCCCCAGTAGGCTGTCATTGTAAAAAATAATTTGTTCTTAACTGACTTGTCTAGTTAAATAAAATACAAATATATAGAGAGTAGATGCAGTTTAATGACAAATGTATTCAAACATTTGGAATATTGTTTTTGAGTGTTAGATGTCTAACTTTACATTTGTATTTTTTCTTCCACAGACGTCTACGTGGCTTGCTGAACTTTGTCAACACAAAAACACTACACAGGCACCCAATGTGATTGATGTCAGCTACTCCTGCATCACCCTCCCGGACTGTGTCAATGTAGACCACACTGCCATAAGTGATCGGTTTGTGAGTTTGGCTATTTATCACTGCAGTTTAGGTTTATGTACAGTTACCTTGTAAACTACAATACCAGACCAAACATTCCAGTTGCATGTTCATAATTTGATATTGATGTTATCTTATTGCAGGAGCATTTGACCCATTTCAATGTGTCTGGTGCAGCAGGTGAGACGTGTATATTGCTTTTCAAGTTTAGGAGCCTTGTTTTTTTCTGATATTCATATATGAATATGAGATAAAACATGGACATTTCTAAGTGATAAATATATATATATACACTGCCGTTCAAAAGTTTGGGGTCACTTAGAAATGTCCATGTTTTTGAAAGAAAAGCACATTGCGCTGTTCTGTGAAGGGAGTAGTACACAGCATTGTACGAGATCTTCAGTTTCTTGGCAATTTCTCACATGGAATAGCCTTCATTTCTCAGAACAAGAATAGACTAATGAGTTTCAGAAGAAAGTTTCTGGCCATTTTGAGCCTGTAATCGAACCCACAAATGCTGACGCTCCAGATATTCAACTAGTCTAAAGAAGGCCAGTTTTATTGCTTCTTTAATCAGAACAACAGTTTTCAGCTGTGCTAACGTAATTGCAAAAGGGTTTTCTAATGATCAATTAGCCTTTGAAAATGATAAACTTGGATTAGCTAACACAACGTGCCATTGGAACACAGGAGTGATGGTTGCTGATAATGGGCCTCTGTACGCCTATGTAGATATTCCATTAAAAATCATCAGTTTCCAGCTACATTAGTCATTTACAACATTAATGTCTACACTATATTTCTCATCAATTTGATGTTATTTTAATGGACAAAAAATGTGCATTTCTTTCAAAAACAAAGACATTTCTAAGTGACCCCAAACTTTTGAACAGTAGTGTATATATATAGTTTATATTGTCTTGTTCTAGATGAGTCAAAGAAGCCTTTGGAGAAAGAGCCTGACAGTCAGAATACAACTGCAGGTGAGTGTTTCTCTGTAACAACAGAGCAGAGCATATTGAATGAGAGCTGTTGTTTCCACTGGCTCTCTGTTGGGTAGTCATCAAATGATTCTCAGTTGTAAATGTCATTGACTATGTCTTTCATTTTATTTGTAATATTATTGCATCTCTGACAATTGATTGATGCAGTCAAATTCCACTTGACCGTTGAGTCACGGTAACTAAGCCTCTCCAAAATTGCCCTCTGATGCCGCTGATGGTCATTAGTAGCCTACCATACTTGCCAACGGACAGTCGCTAATGGTGGGTTCCCTCTAATCACTCTGACAGGACCCTGGCATTCAGAGTTTGAGTGGAGTAGGATCACCTGTTGCTCAGTGAGAGCCAGCTCCTTATAACTGGTTGATACATGGAATAAAATAAGTGTCCCTATATAGGTCCATGTTGCACAACAGTTTTCTATAGGCTATGTTTTGTATTTGCGTGAGAAAATATAGGCCACTTAATATAGGCCATCAGCTTTCTATAGGCTAGGACTACTATATTTATTTCTCAACTTTGCTCATATTAAGCACACTGCTTCGCTTTACAACCGGAGTAGCCTACCTGGCTGGGCTGAAAATGAGCTGCTGGAAAGGTGTCCTCCATTTGCTATTCAAGTGCTGTCTTTTCCCCCTGCCCCTGTTCTGACAGAGGTATGATAATGGCCTATTCTACATCCAAACCAGTTCCCACATATATTATTTAGAATACTGTATGGAAATACAATATTAGAGTAAGAATTGTCTGATGTGTGAGAATATTACCACGTGTATAGTCTATAAGGCAAGAAACAGTACTTGAATTGTTGGGTGACTTTTTCAAATCAAAGTTGCATGCATCACGGTTTTCTTTTCTGGATTGATTTTATTTTCTGGATTTATCGATTGATGGCCTGTAAGGTCTGGAAAGATATATCCATTTGTTCTTCTGAAGAACTAAGAACCCAGCAAATGTATGTGGACACCCCTTCAAATTACTGGATTCGGCTATTTCAGCCACACCCATTTCTAACAGGTGTGTAAAATCGAGCACACAGCCATGCAATCTCCACAGACAAACATTGGGAGTACAATGGCCTTACTGAAGAGCTCAGTGACTTTCAATGTGGCACCGTCATAGGATGCCACCTTTCCTACAAGTCAGTTCATCACATTTCTGCCCTGCTAGAGCTCAACTGTAAGCGGTCAACTGTAAGTGCTGTTATTGTGAAGTGGAAACGTCTAGGAGCAACAACGGCTCAGCCGTGAAATGGTAGGCCACACAAGCTCACAGAATGGGATATATATGCCATTTAGCGGACGCTTTTATCCAAAGCGACTTACAGTCATGTGTGCATACATTCTACGTATGGGTGGTCCCGGGAATCGAACCCACTACCCTGGCGTTACAAGCGCCATGCTCTACCAACTGAGCTACAGAAGGACCACTGGCCAAGTGCTGGAGCGCGTAGCGCCTAAAAATCACCTGTCCTTGGTTGCAACACTCGCTACTGAGCAGTGTAAAGCACTTAAGTAAAAATACTTTAATGTACTTCTTAAGTAGTTTTTTTTGGGGTATCTATACTTTACTTTACTATTTATATTTTTGTCAACTTTTACTTTTACTTCACTACATTCCTAAAGAAAATAATGTACCTTTTACTCCATACATTTTCCCTGACAACCAAAAGTACTTTTTGACAGGAAAATGGTCCAATTCACACACTTATCAAGAGAACATCCCGGGTCATCCCTACTGCCTCTGATCTGACGGACTCACTAAATACAAATGCTTCATTTGTAAATGATGTCTGGGTGTTGGAGTATTGGACTCTGAAACAGTGGAAGCGCGTTCTCTGGAGTGAAGAATTATGCTTCACCATCTGGCAGTCTTGACAGACAAATCTAGGTTTTGCGGATGCCAGGAGAACGCTACCTTCCCCAATGCATAGTGCCAACTGTAAAGTTTGGTGGAGGAGGAATAATGGTCTGGGGCTATTTTTCATGGTTCTGGCTAGGCCCCTTAGTTCCAGTAAAGGGACATCTTAACACTACAGCATACAGTGACATTCTAGACGATTCTGTTCTTCCAACAGTTTGTTGCAACACTTTCAACTTTGTGGCAACAGTTTCCTGTTTCAGGAAGTATGACAATACTTCCATGGACAAAGTGAGGTCCATACAGAAAAGGTTTGTCGAGATCGGTGTGGACGAACTTGACTGGCCTGCACAAAGCCCTGACCTCAACCACATCGAACTCCTTTGGGATGAATTGGAATGCCGACTGCGAGCCAGGCATAATCACCCAACATCAGTGCCAGAACTCACTAATTCTCCACATCTAGTAGAAAGCCTTCCCAGAAGAGTGGAGGCTGTTATAGCAGCAACGGGGGGACCAACTCCATATTAATGCCCATGATTTTGGAATGAGATGTTTGACGAGCAGATGTCCACATACTTTTGGTATTTGTACTTTCATGTAGTGTATCGATTTGAGGATCAACCATCCATCAATTCTTGTGTAAGAAGAACTTTCACTGTATAAGGCTGAATATTTTTGTTGATAAATTTCAAAGTTGAACAAATGACTTTCCACATTAACACAATACATCAAGTTTTGTTAATGTTGAAGCAGCACCCATCACACGGCCGTAAAGATTGGCCCAAACTGGATCAAAGTATTTTATGATGAACAAAGCCCTGCTCGTAGACAGAACTGGCTGACACAAACCCACTGTAGAGGGGGGCAGGAGATGGTTGAGTACAGTCCCACTGTAGAGGGGGGCAGGAGATGGTTGAGTACAGTCCCACTGTAGAGGGGGGCAGGAGATGGTTGAGTACAGTCCTACTGTAGAGGGGGCAGGAGATTGTTGAGTACAGTCCCACTGTAGAGGGGGCAGGAGATGGTTGAGTACAGTCCTACTGTAGAGGGGGCAGAGATGGTTGAGTACAGTCCCACTGTAGAGGGGGGCAGGAGATGGTTGAGTACAGTCCCACTGTAGAGGGGGGCAGGAGATGGTTGAGTACAGTCCCACTGTAGAGGGGGGCAGGAGATGGTTGAGTACAGTCCCACTGTAGAGGGGGGCAGGAGATTGTTGAGTACAGTCCCACTGTAGAGGGGGGCAGGAGATGGTTGAGTACAGTCCTACTGTAGAGGGGGTTAGGAGATAGTTGAGTACAGTCCTACTACACAGAAAAACATAAGGTGCATAGAGGAAACTTTCTCACACTATGTGCAGGACAACAATCCTGAGAAGGGCAGACATACCACATATCACTGAAATGACAGAAAGTGAGTGTCACGGCTGACTAGGTGTGTAGATAGGAATCAGGCGCAGAGAGCAAAGAGTTCCAGGGGAAAGAAGCACTTTATTCCGGCACCAAAAGTAAATGCCCAAACACACAGGGCGCAAAACACTGACCAACCCAAAACAACGGGTAACACCGTCCGGAGCACCAACACCAACTACACAAAGTGAACACCAAAATAATCCAGCACAACGAAGGGGCGGGTTCCACGCGCTAAATAGGGAAGCAAACCAAGCACACAAACTAGGAACCGGTGTAACTAATGAGACAAAACTAACCCAAAATAAAAAGGGATCGGTGGCGGCTAGTAGGCCGGTGACGACGACCGCCGAGCACCACCTGAACAGGCGGGGGAGCCCACTTCGGCGGGAGTCGTTACAGAGAGTGAGGTTGAACAGGATAATTCCTCAGCTCCAAGGACAAATGTGGTGTGAATGAACCTTTGGAGTTGTTACCTGGTGAGCCATAATCTACAACAATGACCCCCCAAGCTAAGAAAAATAAGAATAATAGGAAAAATGCCAAAAATGAAGCTAGGAAAGTGGCTATTAAGCCGAGTGACAATCGGAACCAAATAAAAACAGGATAAGGGTCCCCGAAGGCAGTGCAACTCTCTGGGGAATACAATTGAAGAGTAAAGGGTCATGACATGATTATGTCATGGAAATAACTTTATTCTCTCTAATACCACCATTATAGATGGAGACCATCCTGATACAAACCGTGGTGACACTAGTTTGTCCTGGAAAATCATTGGTGAGTGTTTACGCAAATCTATCACCACAGCTTCCTCTGTATGAGCAAATGACAAGTAAATCTGACCTCAGAATTATGCTACCAAGATCAACTACAGTTAGAAGGCTGTTTTAATACCTTTTCTTTTGTGTGAATATGTCAACATCTGATGACTACATTTTGTTTTTCAGTTGGTGTTCTCGTGCTGGTCATTGCTGGTCTGCTCATAGTGGTTTGTGTGTTCAAACATTGGAGAGACAAACAGTGGTGAGTATCCTATATAACTGTTTTTGTGTTTGTGAAGGGAGCTCTTTAAGTCAATTAGAATTGTTGCAGAGGGTTTATGTAAGTTATGAGACTAGTTCTCTTTGTCTTACTACTAGGGTTTAAAGTCAGACCAATGGGGTCCTAGCAGGTCACAAACAGGATGAGAACAGTCTGGAACTTGCAGGCCACTTACAAACTATAGACTTGCCAGACATTTTGTCAAGTTACTGTTGTTTATCAAACATTATCCTTAATTTCTTATTAATGTAATAATCTCATCTTTAGCAACCAAGGCCACAGAGACGTGGAAGAGGTTCAGGGCATTCCAGAACCAAACTCCATTCCTCTGATGCAGAATGAGCAACGTGATACCAGGTAAACCTTTCCACATCACTTTATTGATCTGTAATCAACCACTGAATGATAGTCTCTCTTGTCTTCAGCTGTTGCTATGGGTTATACTAGTTTCTGTCTATATAGAACAGTGCTCTCCAACCCTGTTTCTGGAGAACTACTGTCCTGTAGGTTTTCACTCCAACCCTAATCTACTGTAGCACACCTGATTCTAATAATTAGCTCAAGGATGGGAAACAGGCGGCCTGCGGACCCCCGTTTTACTGTTGACAGCTAGAATAGTAGAATACACAAGGTGCAATTTCAAAATTTGGTTGTGCATCACGTGTTTTCCTCTTGTCATGTCAGTCATTGAAAATCACTCCATTTTTTAGATTGGTAAATGAATCTGACCAGCTACCTAAACTTGTAGTAATCATCGTCAAATTGCTTACAGGGTTGCATTGATTTTGTAAGTCACTCTCACTTAGATATCATATTGACATGCAAACATTTCTCTCCGCCTTATGGCAAAATGAGTAGAATTGCAGCAAACTTGCTCTAAATCTGCTAAATGTTCTCTAATCCCCATAGCAAAATGTTGCTTACGGCCGGCTCTGACTGCATATGTGAGTGTGAATGTGGGTACTCAGGAGCCACTGTGGTCCCTCATAATCAATTCAGATTTTTGTGGCTCCCATCAAAGTTGCCCATCCCTGAAAGCTGGTTAAAAAGCTGCATCAGGTTAGTTACAACTGGGGTTGGAGAGAGAACCTACAGGAGGGTAGCTCTCCAGGAACAGGGTTGGAAAGAGAACCTACAGGAGGGTAGCTCTCCAAGAACAGGGTTGGAAAGAGAACCTACAGGAGGGTAGCTCTCCAAGAACAGGGTTGGAAAGAGAACCTACAGGGGGTAGCTCTCCAAGAACAGGGTTGGAGAGAGAACCTACAGGAGGGTAGCTCTCCAAGAACAGGGTTGGAAAGAGAACCTACAGGAGGGTAGCTCTCCAAGAACAGGGTTGGAAAGAGAACCTACAGGAGGGTAGCTCTCCAAGAACCGGGTTGGAAAGAGAACCTACAGGAGGGTAGCTCTCCAAGAACAGGGTTGGAAAGAGAACCTACAGGAGGGTAGCTCTCCAAGAACAGGGTTGGAAAGAGAACCTACAGGAGGGTAGCTCTCCAAGAACCGGGTTGGAAAGAGAACCTACAGGAGGGTAGCTCTCCAAGAACAGGGTTGGAAAGCCCTGCTATAGAAGGCAAAGGAAGAATTACTCAATAGATCAGCATGGCATTTCTAAATACCAGCAATGTCTATTGGCCTGCAACAACTTTCAGCAAAGACCCTGCCTTTAGAGCCTTGCTTATCCTTTCAGTCATGCTCATCATAATCTCACTTTTAGTGACCAAAGAGGTGAGCCAGGAGAGGAGAGCAGGCAGCCCATGGACAATGAAGAGACAGGTGCTGACAACCCTCTTCTGAATGGAGATACCAGGTAAACTGTACCACATGACTAACCACCTGCCAGTCCTCTGTAATGTAGGCTATGGATATGGAGAACATTTGTATCCTTCCCAATAGAGATATTTAAATCCTTATCAATGTAATAATCTCAACTTTAGTGGCCAAGGAGAGGAAGGTGTTCTAGGAATGGAGGATGGAAAGCTGTCAGACAATGACAGAGCAGACACTGAAATCTGTCAGAAGACACATGCTGATTCCCATCCACTGAATGTACCCAAGGTTGTCAGGTAAATTCTCCACATGAGGACTCCTTTGATAGATCGTCATTCAACAGATATTGAAGATCTCATTTCTCCCTTCAGAATTGATCTCATGGATCATGTTAGTTTCTGCCTCTATGGAGGACAGTGTTGTTTCTGGTGGATCAAGAGTTTTAATCCTGATGATATCCCTGTTATTGCTCCCACAGGGTTAACAGCCAGACTGATGACCCACAGCTTCTGGGTCAACCTCAGAGCAATGGACACGTGCCATATAGAAGGTGAGAATGTGTATGTATCTGCGTGTAAAGTTGCATGGGATGGTAGAG
The DNA here is from genome assembly GCF_021184085.1 of Oncorhynchus gorbuscha. Lineage (NCBI taxonomy): Eukaryota > Metazoa > Chordata > Actinopteri > Salmoniformes > Salmonidae > Oncorhynchus > Oncorhynchus gorbuscha. The sequence goes on along the minus strand of NC_060188.1, from coordinate 10,380,689 downwards.
GAGGTTAAATAACTGGTTGAGGTCATGTTTCCTGATCCAGTCTGTATCTTACTCCACAGGGAATCACACCTGACCAATGGGGCTCCAGGTCAGGGTTCTGGTGAGACTTCACCCCTCCTCTGCAGGTGAGTCACTCCTCTGTCATTTAGGCCATGAACATGTAGACCATGTGTACCCCTCAGATCCTTAATTCTTATCCATATAATAATCACCCTTAGAAGCCCAGGAGAGGAAGGCGTGCTAGAAGGGCAGGACAGGAAGTCAGCAGACAGTGGAGGAACAGACCCTGAATCCTGTCAGAAGACACATGCTGAACCCCCTCTAGTGAATGGACACCATGATGTCAGGTAAACCTGATTACATATTGATACATCTACAACTCATTGGGTAATAATGTCACCCACCCCATTTTCCCACGGTTCATGTTAGCCCAGTGTTTCCCAAACTCGGTCCTGGGGGCCACAAGTTTTGGTTTTTGCCCTAGCACTACACAAATAGTCAAATCTTAATTATGAGTTGATTATTTGAATCAGCTGTGTAGTGCTTGGGCAAAAAAACAAAACGTGCACCCGGGGGGGGGGGGGGGGGGGGGATTTGGGAAACCCTGTTATCTCTATAGGGAACAGTATTATGGTGGATCATGAATATGAATGTTGATGTCTTATTACTCCAACAGGGTTAACGATGAGACTAAGGAAGCGACTCCTGGTGCACAGAGTCCAGGACCTCCTCAGATGAATGGAGGACCTCCCATGTCTAACAGAGCTGCAGAGGAAACCACTGTCTATTGGACAAACAGGCCTTGGACAAGGACCAAGTCACCAAACCTCCTGAGTTAATAGTAAGTACTGTTAATGTCCTCTGACAACTGTGAACTGTTTGGCTTTGTATCTAAAATGACGGAGCTCGTTGTCTTTTTGGTCCAGTATATTTGTAACTCTTGTGTTTTTCCCAAGAACCAAGGACCTAATGACATGGAGTCAAGAGGAGAACTGTAACGAACGGTGGACGTTTGTATAACAAAAGAAAACCTCAGAAGATAAGATACAGTAATATATGATATACAGTACTTATTATAAGATAAAGTAATATATGATATACAGTACTTATGATAAGATACAGTAATATATGATATACAGTACTCAACAATTTATTAAGTTCATTCTCTATGTGACAGCTATAATCTAGATAGGTTAGGAAACGTGTTTAAGTGAAATCAGTTGATATTTCAAAACAGCCCATTACTTGTAGATAACTAAAATGACAAAATTATTATAATCTGAAAATGAGTGTGACTTATGTCTGATTATGATACAGCATGTCACATATTTAGCTATACAACATTATAATGATATGAAAGGATGGTAAGATCATACTTACACTCGTATTGTATACTATACATACAAGCAAATATAAATGACATACTCATGAGAAGATGCATAAAACATAAACCTCTTTAGTAGAGACATTTCCAAGATCAGGAGGTCTCAATGTCTTGTGGACATGTCAAATAGCTAAACATTGACCGGGCGTTATTATTTACACTACGTATACACAAATGTATGTGGACACCCATTCAAATTAGTGGATATGTCTATTTCAGCGACACCCGTTGCTGACAGGTGTATAAAATTGATTACACAGCCATGCAATCTCCATCGACAAACATTGGCAGTAGAATGACCTTATTGAAGAGCTCAGTGACTTTCAATGTGGCACCGTCATAGGATGCTACATTTCCAACCAGTCAGTTCATCAAATCTCTGCCCTGCTAGAGCTGCCCTGGCCACCTGTAAGGGCTGTTATTGTGGAGCATCATTGGCTCAGCCATGAAGGAGTAGGCCACACAACCACAACAGAACGTGACCGTCGTGTGGTGAAGCGTGTCAGTCGCAATCGTCCGTCCTCGGTTGCAACACACACTACAGAGTTCCAAACTGCCTCTGCAAGCATCTTCAGCACAACTGTTCATCATGAGCTTCATGAAATGGATTTCCATGGTCGAGCAGCTGCACACAAGCCTAAGATCACCAAGTGCGATGCCAAGTGTTGCCTGGAGTGGTATCAAGCTTGTCGCTATTGGGCTCTGGAGCAGTGGAAACGCATTCTTGCTTCACTATCTGTTAGTCCATCAGACGAATCTGGGTTTGGAGGATGCCAGGAGAACGCTACCTGCCCCATTGCATAGTGCCAACTGTAAAGTTGGGTAGAGGAGGAATAATGGTCTAGGGCTGTTTTTCATGGTTCGGTCTAGGCCCCTTAGTTCCATTGAAGGGAAATCTTAACTCTACAGCATACATTTACATTATAGATGATTCTGTGCTTCCAACTGTGGCAACAGTTTGGGGAAGGCCCTATCCTTTTTCAGCATGACAATGCCCCCATGCACAAAGCGAGGTCCATACAGAAATTATTTGTTGAGATCTGTGTGGAAGAACTTGACTGTCCTGCAGAGCCCTGACCTCAACCCCATCAAACACCTTTGGGATGAATTGGAATACTGACTGCGAGCCAGGCCTAATTGCCCAACATCAGTGCCTGACCTCACTAATGCTCTTGTGGCTGAATGGAAGCAAGTCCCCGCAGCAATGTTCCAATATCTAGAGGAAAGCCTTCCCAGAAGAGAGGAGGTAATTATAGCAGCAAAGATGGGACCAACCCCATGATTTTGGAATGAGATGTTTGACGAGCAGGTGTCCACATACCTTTGGTTATGTAGTGTAGCAGAGACATCATTATCACAGGGCCCAGTCTAAGATGCTCTTCTTTTACTGATGAAATTATTCATTATTTCTGAATTGAGAGTTGCATCATGTTAGTGTTAAAATAACTTGCATAGGGGGCCTCCCGGGTGGCGTAGTGGTTAAGGGCGCTGTACTGCAGCGCCAGCTGTGCCACCAGAGACTCTGGGTTCACGCCCAGGCCCTGTCGTTACAGGCCGTGACCAGGAGGTCCGTGGGGCAATGCACAATTGGCCTAGCATCATCCGGGTTAGGGAGGGTTTGGCCGGTAGGGAAATCCTTGTCTCATCGCGCACCAGCGACTCCTGTGGCGGGCCGGGCGCAGTGCGCGCTAACCAAGGTTGCCAGGTGCACGGTGTTTCCTCCGACACATTGGTGCGGCTGGCTTCCGGGTTGGATGGCGCTGTGTTAAGAAGCAGTGCGGCTTGGTTGGGTTGTGTATCGGAGGACCTTCAACCTTCGTCTCTCCCGAGCCGTACGGGAGTTGTAGCGATGAGACAAGATAGTAGCTACTAAACAATTGGAGACCACGAAATTGGGGAGAAAAAGGTGTTTAAAAAAAGTATGAAAAAAAAAGTATGAAAAAAAGTATGAAAAAAAGAAAAAATATGAAAAAATATAATAATAAATAATAACTATAATTTGTCCCAACTTCAGCAAAACATTTCACAGACTTTTAACACACACCTGTAATCCTATTTAAACCACTGATTGGTCAGTTCAAACAGGATGTTCTCTATATAATGCAATAACACCTTCTATTCATAATGCATCAGGATGCACAACATAGGTGCTAATAACTGCTCATGAACATCTATAACTACATAAAGCAGTATCACCAGGATGTGTAATGCCTCTTGAAGAAAAGTATTACTATGCCAGATGCCATATTTGAAAAGCACATTAGGAGCATTATATTATATATTAAGTGATATTTAATTTCACTGCATACCCTCTTACACCTATGTAACTCAGTCTTGAGGGCATAAAGGTATAGTTCACCCAAATTACAAAACGACATGTTGTTGTTCTTCCCCTGTAAGCAGTCTATGAACAAGTTAAGAAAGCAATCCAATGGTTTTGTTTACTGTACCTGGTTAGGGAAATGCAAACTTTTTAGCGTTTTGAACCCTGTTAAAAGCATTTTTTTTGCAAATCATCCTAGTGTCAACATTTGAATGTGTAACTCAATTAAGTCATTTTAAGATGATTTGGACATGAAGCAACCCTAACCCTAACCCTAACCCAAAAACAATGCAAGAAAGGGCTTCACGTTAGTTCACGTTGGATTTGATCTAAAACGTTTGCATTTGAAGACAGTGGTCAGGTAAACAAAACCAAAGCATGGATTGCTGTCTGACCTTGTCCATAGACTGATTATGGCGTAAAGAAAGCTAATTATATTTAGTAATTAGAGTGAACAATCCCTTTAACAGGAGTTCGGAACTCCTAGGTGAAGTCGTGACAGTATAGCCCTCTGACGCAATTTCCTAAAGAGCATTTCATGTAGGTCATACCACTTAGCTTCATAATCATAAGGCATTATGCTGCCCGCTTAAAATGCTGTAGGAATATATAGACATGTAGGTCATACCACTTAGCTTCATAATCATAAGGCATTATGCTGCCCACTTAAAATGCTGTAGGAATATATATACATGTAGGTCATACCACTTAGCTTCATAATCATAAGGCATTATGCTGCCCGCTTAAAATGCTGTAGGAATATATAGACATGTAGGTCATACCACTTAGCTTCATAATCATAAGGCATTATGCTGCCCGCTTAAAATGCTGTAGGAATATATAGACATGTAGGTCATACCACTTAGCTTCATAATCATAAGGCATTATGCTGCCTGCTTAAAATGCTGTAGGAATATATAGACATGTAGGTCATACCATAGCTTCATAATCATAAGGCATTATGCTGCCCGCTTAAAATGCTGTAGGAATATATAGACATGTAGGTCATACCACTTAGCTTCATAATCATAAGGCATTATGCTGCCCGCTGAAAATGCTGTAGGAATATATAGACATGTAGGTCATACCACTTAGCTTCATAATCATAAGGCATTATGCTGCCCGCTTAAAATGCTGTAGGAATATATAGACATGTAGGAATATATAGACATGTAGGTCATACCACTTAGCTTCATAATCATAAGGCATTATGCTGCCCGCTTAAAATGCTGTAGGAATATAGACATGTAGGAATATATAGACATGTAGGTCATACCACTTAGCTTCATAATCATAAGGCATTATGCTGCCCGCTTAAAATGCTGTAGGAATATATAGACATGTAGGTCATACCACTTAGCTTCATAATCATAAGGCATTATGCTGCCCGCTTAAAATGCTGTAGGAATATATAGACATGTAGGTCATACCACTTAGCTTCATAATCATAAGGCATTATGCTGCCTGCTTAAAATGCTGTAGGAATATATAGACATGTAGGTCATACCACTTAGCTTCATAATCATAAGGCATTATGCTGCCTGCTTAAAATGCTGTAAGAATATATAGACATGTAGGTCATACCACTTAGCTTCATAATCATAAGGCATTATGCTGCCCGCTTAAAATGCTGTAGGAATATATAGACATGTAGGTCATACCACTTAGCTTCATAATCATAAGGCATTATGCTGCCTGCTTAAAATGCTGTAGGAATATATAGACATTTAGGAATATATAGACATGTAGGAATATATAGACATTTAGGAATATATAGACATTCAGGAATATATAGACATTTAGGAATATATAGACATGTAGGAATATATAGACATTTAGGAATATATAGACATTCAGGAATATATAGACATTTAGGAATATATAGACATTTAGGAATATATAGACATTTAGGAATATATAGACATTCAGGAATATATAGACATTTAGGAATAGACATTTAGAATATATAGACATTTAGGAATATATAGACATTTAGGAATATATAGACATTTAGGAATATATAGACATTTAGGAATATATAGACATTTAGGAATAGACATTTAGACATTTAGGAATATATAGACATTTAGGAATATATAGACATTTAGAATATATAGACATTCAGGAATATATAGACATTTAGGAATATATAGACATTTAGGAATATATAGACATAGACATTTAGGAATATATAGACATTTAGGAATATATAGACATTTAGATATTTAGGAATATATAGACATTTAGGAATATATAGACATTTAGGAATATATAGACATTCAGGAATATATAGACATTTAGGAATATATAGACATTTAGGAATATATAGACATTTAGGAATATATAGACATTCAGGAATATATAGACATTTAGGAATATATAGACATTTAGGAATATATAGACATTTAGGAATATATAGACATTTAGGAATATATAGACATTTAGGAATATATAGACATTTAGGAATATATAGACATTTAGGAATATATAGACATTCAGGAATATATAGACATGTAGGAATATATAGACATTTAGGAATATATAGACATTTAGGAATATATAGACATTTAGGAATATATAGACATTAGCAGCCATTAGTGCCATTGTCATGCAATATGATGTATATATTCATAGATTATAAGGTGTTATAAATACACTTATCCCACATTATTAAGGGTATTCATAGGAAGTGTTACCCACAGGTCCAGCAGAAGGAACTGTACCCCACATCCCCACCTACTAGTGACATTGTGAACAATACCACAACTTTAGACAGGAATTGTGTAGCTATGTTGACATTTGTGTTCACCGTTTCATTAGAATGTTTAACACATTGAGAGTATCGGTCAGGTCACATGACTTTGACACCTTATAACCTTAGTTTCAGAAAAGGTTCATTTTCTTCACATTATAATTATTTGTTTACTTACTTGTAATGTATTTGATATGTCCTGTCTGTGGGTTGATCTCATATATTTATGAATGGCTTTCGCCTGATGCTTTTTATGGTTAGTTACCTTACATATGTATTTAGTTTCATTTCCTTATTACATTTTCATTTCCATTTTATAGTACTATGCATTTTGACTGTTGGATTGATATGATCTGCTCATACATTTCCCTACAAGTGAGTGAGTTAAGACTATTGTTTAGTGAACCACTCAGGTCTGATGGATACAGTTGTCCCTCATACTCTCATGGTCCCGGGATCGAACCCACTACCCTGGCGTTACAAGCGCCATGCTCTTACAGGTCTGATGGATACAGTTGTCCCTCATACTCTCATGTATTATTTGTAACAAACTTTCTGCATGTTTCTGTATGAGGAAACCTCTACATTATTGTCATATCTACTTTTTAGCCTGCAAGTTTAGGAGGGCTATTCTGCAGAGTTTTGTGTGTTATATAATAGAAATGTAGAACCTAAGATTACTTCTTAGTATTATAATATGCGTTTAATTCCTTTTATCATTAAAACATTCCTTTCCAGCTTGTGGTCGTGTTTTCTTCAAATGAGACACTGGAGGAGAGGGAAAGATCAAACTCTGATTTATTTACTCTTCTGTCACTCTCGTTTTTAGTTTTTCAAAACACACACACACACACACACACACACACACACACACACACACACACACACACACACACACACACACACACACACACACACACACACACACACACACACACACACACACACACACACACACACACGTGTCACACTAAGGCTCCTGGTTTCTACAGTAGCTACTGTAGACCCTCACAGATGTGATCATGTACACGTCTGTACTGAGTCCAAAGTACTGTACAGTATGTCTGTCTTCATTGGATGTCTGATGTGTTCACCTGTAACACACAGTAGACAATGATGGTGTGGTACAGTATGTGGAAGATAATGACTTTACTGATATGGACATTTCTATTACCTTTTGTCTGTGGTAGTGATACTTATTATGTACTCCTCTTCTTCATACAGATGGACTGAAGAACAGACAGACAGGTGGGCTGAGTTTCCCTGTGTAGACGGTTGATAGATTGGTACATGATGCCTCTCCCTCAGTAGTTTGCCTGTGTAGAAGGTTGATAGTTTTTTACAAGATGCCTCTCCCTCAGTAGTTTGCCTGTGTAGAAGGTTGATAGATTGGTACATGATGCCTCTCCCTCAGTAGTTTGCCTGTGTAGAAGGTTGATAGATTGGTACATGATGCCTCTCCCTCAGTAGTTTCCCTGTGTAGACGGTTGATAGATTGGTACGTGATGCCTCTCCCTCAGTAGTTTGCCTGTGTAGACGGTTGATAGATTGGTACATTGCCTCTCCCTCAGTAGTTTGCCTGTGTAGAAGGTTGATAGATTGGTACATGATGCCTCTCCCTCAGTAGTTTGCCTGTGTAGAAGGTTGATAGTTTTTTACAAGATGCCTCTCCCTCAGTAGTTTGCCTGTGTAGAAGGTTGATAGATTGGTACATGATGCCTCTCCCTCAGTAGTTTGCCTGTGTAGACAGTTGATAGATTGGTACGTGATGCCTCTCCCTCAGTAGTTTGCCTATGTAGACGGTTGATAGATTGGTACATGATGCCTCTCCCTCAGTAGTTTGCCTGTGTAGAAGGTTGATAGATTGGAACATGATGCCTCTCCCTCAGTAGTTTCCCTGTGTAGACGGTTGATAGATTGGTACGTGATGCCTCTCCCTCAGTAGTTTGCCTGTGTAGACTGTTGATAGATTGGTACATGATGCCTCTCCCTCAGTAGTTTCCCTGTGTAGACGGTTGATAGATTGGTACGTGATGCCTCTCCCTCAGTAGTTTCCCTGTGTAGACGGTTGATAGATTGGTACGTGATGCCTCTCCCTCAGTAGTTTCCCTGTGTAGACTGTTGATAGATTGGTACATGATGCCTCTCCCTCAGTAGTTTGCCTGTGTAGACAGTTGATAGATTGGTACGTGATGCCTCTCCCTCAGTAGTTTCCCTGTGTAGACGGTTGATAGATTGGTACGTGATGCCTCTCCCTCAGTAGTTTGCCTGTGTAGAAGGTTGATAGTTTTTTACAAGATGCCTCTCCCTCAGTATTTTCCCTGTGTAGACGGTTGATAGATTGGTACGTGATGCCTCTCCCTCAGTAGTTTCCCTGTGTAGACAGTTGATAGATTGGTACGTGATGCCTCTCCCTCAGTAGTTTGCCTGTGTAGACGGTTGATAGATTGGTACATGATGCCTCTCCCTCAGTAGTTTGCCTGTGTAGAAGGTTGATAGATTGGTACGTGATGCCTCTCCCTCAGTAGTTTGCCTGTGTAGACAGTTGATAGATTGGTACGTGATGCCTCTCCCTCAGTAGTTTCCCTGTGTAGACGGTTGATAGATTGGTACGTGATGCCTCTCCCTCAGTAGTTTCCCTGTGTAGACGGTTGATAGATTGGTACGTGATGCCTCTCCCTCAGTAGTTTCCGTGTGTAGACGGTTGATAGATTGGTACATGATGCCTCTCCCTCAGTAGTTTGCCTGTGTAGAAGGTTGATAGATTGGTACATGATGCCTCTCCCTCAGTAGTTTGCCCAGTTGATGTAGACAGTTGATAGATTGGTACATGATGCCTCTCCCTCAGTAGTTTGCCTGTGTAGAAGGTTGATAGATTGGTACATGATGCCTCTCCCTCAGTAGTTTGCCTGTGTAGAAGGTTGATAGATTGGTACATGATGCCTCTCCCTCAGTAGTTTGCCTGTGTAGACAGTTGATAGATTGGAACATGATGATGCCTCGTGATCCTCCCTCAGTAGTTTCCCTGTGTAGAAGGTTGATAGATTGGTACATGATGCCTCTCCCTCAGTAGTTTCCCTGTGTAGACGGTTGATAGATTGGTACATGATGCCTCTCCCTCAGTAGTTTCCCTGTGTAGACGGTTGATAGATTGGTACGTGATGCCTCTCCCTCAGTAGTTTCCCTGTGTAGACGGTTGATAGATTGGTACGTGATGCCTCTCCCTCAGTAGTTTGCCTGTGTAGACAGTTGATAGATTGGTACGTGATGCCTCTCCCTCAGTAGTTTGCCTGTGTAGACAGTTGATAGATTGGTACGTGATGCCTCTCCCTCAGTAGTTTGCCTGTGTAGACGGTTGATAGATTGGTGATGCCTCTCCCTCAGAGTTTGCCTGTGTAGAAGGTTGATAGTTTTTTACAAGATGCCTCTCCCTCAGTATTTTCCCTGTGTAGACGGTTGATAGATTGGTACGTGATGCCTCTCCTCAGTAGTTTCCCTGTGTAGACAGTTGATAGATTGGTACGTGATGCCTCTCCCTCAGTAGTTTGCCTGTGTAGAAGGTTGATAGATTGGTACATGATTCCTCTCCCTCAGTAGTTTGCCTGTGATGCCTCTCCCTCAGTAGTTTGCCTGTGTAGAAGGTTGATAGATTGGTACATGATGCCTCTCCCTCAGTAGTTTGCCTGTGTAGACAGTTGATAGATTGGTACGTGATGCCTCTCCCTCAGTTTCCCTGTGTAGAAGGTTGATAGATTGGTACATGATGCCTCTCCCTCAGTAGTTTCCTGTGTAGACGGTTGATAGATTGGTACGTGATGCCTCTCCCTCAGTAGTTTCCCTGTGTAGACGGTTGATAGATTGGTACGTGATGCCTCTCCCTCAGTAGTTTCCCTGTGTAGACAGTTGATAGATTGGTACGTGATGCCTCTCCCTCAGTAGTTTGCCTGTGTAGACGGTTGATAGATTGGTACGTGATGCCTCTCCCTCAGTAGTTTCCGTGTGTAGACGGTTGATAGATTGGTACGTGATGCCTCTCCCTCAGTAGTTTCCCTGTGTAGACGGTTGATAGATTGGTACGTGATGCCTCTCCCTCAGTAGTTTGCCTGTGTAGACAGTTGATAGATTGGTACGTGATGCCTCTCCCTCAGTAGTTTGCCTGTGTAGACGGTTGATAGATTGGTACGTGATGCCTCTCCCTCAGTAGTTTGCCTGTGTAGAAGGTTGATAGATTGGTACATGATGCCTCAGTAGTTTGCCCTAGACAGTTGTAGTTTGCCTCTCCCCTAGTTTGTAGTAGACGGTTGATAGATTGGTACATGATGCCTCTCCCTCAGTAGTTTGCCTGTGTAGAAGGTTGATAGTTTTTTACAAGATGCCTCTCCTCAGTAGTTTGCCTGTGTAGAAGGTTGATAGATTGGTACATGATGCCTCTCCCTCAGTAGTTTGCCTGTGTAGACAGTTGATAGATTGGTACGTGATGCCTCTCCCTCAGTAGTTTGCCTGTGTAGAAGGTTGATAGATTGGAACATGATGCCTCTCCCTCAGTAGTTTGCCTGTGTAGACGGTTGATAGATTGGTACGTGATGCCTCTCCCTCAGTAGTTTGCCTGTGTAGACAGTTGATAGATTGGTACGTGATGCCTCTCCCTCAGTAGTTTGCCTGTGTAGACAGTTGATAGATTGGTACGTGATGCCTCTCCCTCAGTAGCCTGTGTAGACGGTTGATAGATTGGTACGTGATGCCTCTCCCTCAGTAGTTTGCCTGTGTAGAAGGTTGATAGTTTTTTACAAGATGCCTCTCCCTCAGTATTTTCCCTGTGTAGACGGTTGATAGATTGGTACGTGATGCCTCTCCCTCAGTAGTTTCCCTGTGTAGACGGTTGATAGATTGGTACGTGATGCCTCTCCCTCAGTAGTTTCCCTGTGTAGACGGTTGATAGATTGGTACGTGATGCCTCTCCCTCAGTAGTTTCCCTGTGTAGACGGTTGATAGATTGGTACGTGATGCCTCTCCCTCAGTAGTTTGCCTGTGTAGACAGTTGATAGATTGGTACGTGATGCCTCTCCCTCAGTAGTTTCCCTGTGTAGACGGTTGATAGATTGGTACGTGATGCCTCTCCCTCAGTAGTTTCCCTGTGTAGACGGTTGATAGATTGGTACGTGATGCCTCTCCCTCAGTAGTTTCCTGTGTAGACGGTTGATAGATTGGTACATGATGCCTCTCCTCAGTAGTTTCCCTGTGTAGACGGTTGATAGATTGGTACATGATGCCTCTCCCTCAGTAGTTTCCCTGTGTAGACGGTTGATAGATTGGTACATGATGCCTCTCCCTCAGTAGTTTCCCTGTGTAGACGGTTGATAGATTGGTACGTGATGCCTCTCCCTCAGTAGTTTCCCTGTGTAGACGGTTGATAGATTGGTACGTGATGCCTCTCCTCAGTAGTTTGCCTGTGTGAGCCTCTCCCTCAGTAGTTGCCTGTAGACAGTTGATAGATTGACGTGATGCCTCTCCCTCAGTAGTTTCCCTGTGTAGACGGTTGATAGATTGGTACGTGATGCCACTCCCTCAGTAGTTTGCCTGTGTAGAAGGTTGATAGTTTTTTACAAGATGCCTCTCCCTCAGTATTTTCCCTGTGTAGACGGTTGATAGATTGGTACGTGATGCCTCTCCCTCAGTAGTTTCCCTGTGTAGACAGTTGATAGATTGGTACGTGATGCCTCTCCCTCAGTAGTTTGCCTGTGTAGAAGGTTGATAGATTGGTACATGATTCCTCTCCCTCAGTAGTTTGCCTGTGTAGAAGGTTGATAGTTTTTTACAAGATGCCTCTCCCTCAGTAGTTTGCCTGTGTAGAAGGTTGATAGATTGGTACATGATGCCTCTCCCTCAGTAGTTTGCCTGTGTAGAAGGTTGATAGATTGGTACGTGATGCCTCTCCTCAGTAGTTTCCCTGTGTAGACGGTTGATAGATTGGTACGTGATGCCTCTCCCTCAGTAGTTTCCCTGTGTAGACGGTTGATAGATTGGTACGTGATGCCTCTCCCTCAGTAGTTTCCTGTGTAGACGGTTGATAGATTGGTACGTGATGCCTCTCCCTCAGTAGTTTGCCTGTGTAGACGGTTGATAGATTGGTACGTGATGCCTCTCCCTCAGTAGTTTCCCTGTGTAGACGGTTGATAGATTGGTACGTGATGCCTCTCCCTCAGTAGTTTGCCTGTGTAGAAGGTTGATAGATTGGAACATGATGCCTCTCCTCAGTAGTTTGCCTGTGTAGAAGGTTGATAGATTGGTACGTGATGCCTCTCCTCAGTAGTTTCCCTGTGTAGACGGTTGATAGATTGGTACATGATGCCTCTCCTCAGTAGTTTCCCTGTGTAGACGGTTGATAGATTGGTACATGATGCCTCTCCCTCAGTAGTTTCCCTGTGTAGACGGTTGATAGATTGGTACGTGATGCCTCTCCCTCAGTAGTTTCCCTGTGTAGACGGTTGATAGATTGGTACGTGATGCCTCTCCCTCAGTAGTTTCCCTGTGTAGACTGTTGATAGATTGGTACGTGATGCCTCTCCCTCAGTAGTTTGCCTGTGTAGACAGTTGATAGATTGGTACGTGATGCCTCTCCCTCAGTAGTTTCCCTGTGTAGACGGTTGATAGATTGGTACGTGATGCCTCTCCCTCAGTAGTTTGCCTGTGTAGAAGGTTGATAGTTTTTTACAAGATGCCTCTCCCTCAGTATTTTCCCTGTGTAGACGGTTGATAGATTGGTACGTGATGCCTCTCCCTCAGTAGTTTCCCTGTGTAGACAGTTGATAGATTGGTACGTGATGCCTCTCCCTCAGTAGTTTGCCTGTGTAGAAGGTTGATAGATTGGTACATGATTCCTCTCCCTCAGTAGTTTGCCTGTGTAGAAGGTTGATAGTTTTTTACAAGATGCCTCTCCCTCAGTAGTTTGCCTGTGTAGAAGGTTGATAGATTGGTACATGATGCCTCTCCCTCAGTAGTTTGCCTGTGTAGACAGTTGATAGATTGGTACGTGATGCCTCTCCTTCAGTTTCCCTGTGTAGAAGGTTGATAGATTGGTACATGATGCCTCTCCCTCAGTAGTTTCCCTGTGTAGACGGTTGATAGATTGGTACGTGATGCCTCTCCCTCAGTAGTTTCCGTGTGTAGACGGTTGATAGATTGGTACGTGATGCCTCTCCCTCAGTAGTTTCCCTGTGTAGACAGTTGATAGATTGGTACGTGATGCCTCTCCCTCAGTAGTTTGCCTGTGTAGACGGTTGATAGATTGGTACGTGATGCCTCTCCCTCAGTAGTTTCCGTGTGTAGACGGTTGATAGATTGGTACGTGATGCCTCTCCCTCAGTAGTTTCCGTGTGTAGACGGTTGATAGATTGGTACATGATGCCTCTCCCTCAGTAGTTTGCCTGTGTAGAAGGTTGATAGTTTTTTACAAGATGCCTCTCCCTCAGTAGTTTGCCTGTGTAGAAGGTTGATAGATTGGTACATGATGCCTCTCCCTCAGTAGTTTGCCTGTGTAGACAGTTGATAGATTGGTACGTGATGCCTCTCCCTCAGTAGTTTGCCTGTGTAGAAGGTTGATAGATTGGAACATGATGCCTCTCCCTCAGTAGTTTGCCTGTGTAGACGGTTGATAGATTGGTACGTGATGCCTCTCCCTCAGTAGTTTCCCTGTGTAGACTGTTGATAGATTGGTACGTGATGCCTCTCCCTCAGTAGTTTGCCTGTGTAGACAGTTGATAGATTGGTACGTGATGCCTCTCCCTCAGTAGTTTCCCTGTGTAGACGGTTGATAGATTGGTATGTGATGCCTCTCCCTCAGTTTCCCTGTGTAGAAGGTTGATAGATTGGTACATGATGCCTCTCCCTCAGTAGTTTGCCTGTGTAGAAGGTTGATAGATTGGTACATGATGCCTCTCCCTCAGTAGTTTGCCTGTGTAGAAGGTTGATAGTTTTTTACAAGATGCCTCTCCCTCAGTAGTTTGCCTGTGTAGAAGGTTGATAGATTGGTACATGATGCCTCTCCCTCAGTAGTTTGCCTGTGTAGACAGTTGATAGATTGGTATGTGATGCCTCTCCCTCAGTAGTTTGCCTATGTAGACGGTTGATAGATTGGTACATGATGCCTCTCCCTCAGTAGTTTGCCTGTGTAGAAGGTTGATAGTTTTTTACAAGATGCCTCTCCCTCAGTAGTTTGCCTGTGTAGAAGGTTGATAGATTGGTACATGATGCCTCTCCCTCAGTAGTTTGCCTGTGTAGACAGTTGATAGATTGGTACGTGATGCCTCTCCCTCAGTAGTTTGCCTATGTAGACGGTTGATAGATTGGTACATGATGCCTCACCCTCAGTAGTTTGCCTGTGTAGAAGGTTGATAGATTGGTACATGATGCCTCTCCCTCAGTAGTTTGCCTGTGTAGAAGGTTGATAGATTGGAACATGATGCCTCTCCCTCAGTAGTTTGCCTGTGTAGACGGTTGATAGATTGGTACGTGATGCCTCTCCCTCAGTAGTTTCCCTGTGTAGACTGTTGATAGATTGGTACGTGATGCCTCTCCCTCAGTAGTTTGCCTGTGTAGACAGTTGATAGATTGGTACGTGATGCCTCTCCCTCAGTAGTTTCCCTGTGTAGACGGTTGATAGATTGGTACGTGATGCCTCTCCCTCAGTAGTTTGCCTGTGTAGAAGGTTGATAGTTTTTTACAAGATGCCTCTCCCTCAGTATTTTCCCTGTGTAGACGGTTGATAGATTGGTACGTGATGCCTCTCCCTCAGTAGTTTCCCTGTGTCGACGGTTGATAGATTGGTACGTGATGCCTCTCCCTCAGTAATTTCCCTGTGTAGACGGTTGATAGATTGGTACGTGATGCCTCTCCCTCAGTAGTTTCCCTGTGTAGACGGTTGATAGATTGGTACGTGATGCCTCTCCCTCAGTAGTTTGCCTGTGTAGACAGTTGATAGATTGGTACGTGATGCCTCTCCCTCAGTAGTTTCCCTGTGTAGACGGTTGATAGATTGGTACGTGATGCCTCTCCCTCAGTAGTTTCCCTGTGTAGACGGTTGATAGATTGGTACGTGATGCCTCTCCCTCAGTAGTTTCCGTGTGTAGACGGTTGATAGATTGGTACGTGATGCCTCTCCCTCAGTAGTTTGCCTGTGTAGACGGTTGATAGATTGGTACGTGATGCCTCTCCCTCAGTTTCCCTGTGTAGAAGGTTGATAGATTGGTACATGATGCCTCTCCCTCAGTAGTTTGCCTGTGTAGAAGGTTGATAGATTGGTACATGATGCCTCTCCCTCAGTAGTTTCCCTGTGTAGACGGTTGATAGATTGGTACGTGATGCCTCTCCCTCAGTAGTTTCCCTGTGTAGACGGTTGATAGATTGGTACGTGATGCCTCTCCCTCAGTAGTTTCCCTGTGTAGACGGTTGATAGATTGGTACGTGATGCCTCTCCCTCAGTTTCCCTGTGTAGAAGGTTGATAGATTGGTACATGATGCCTCTCCCTCAGTAGTTTGCCTGTGTAGAAGGTTGATAGATTGGTACATGATGCCTCTCCCTCAGTAGTTTGCCTGTGTAGAAGGTTGATAGTTTTTTACAAGATGCCTCTCCCTCAGTAGTTTGCCTGTGTAGAAGGTTGATAGATTGGTACATGATGCCTCTCCCTCAGTAGTTTGCCTGTGTAGACAGTTGATAGATTGGTATGTGATGCCTCTCCCTCAGTAGTTTGCCTATGTAGACGGTTGATAGATTGGTACATGATGCCTCTCCCTCAGTAGTTTGCCTGTGTAGAAGGTTGATAGATTGGTACATGATGCCTCTCCCTCAGTAGTTTGCCTGTGTAGACAGTTGATAGATTGGTACGTGATGCCTCTCCTTCAGTTTCCCTGTGTAGAAGGTTGATAGATTGGTACATGATGCCTCTCCCTCAGTAGTTTCCCTGTGTAGACGGTTGATAGATTGGTACGTGATGCCTCTCCCTCAGTAGTTTCCGTGTGTAGACGGTTGATAGATTGGTACGTGATGCCTCTCCCTCAGTAGTTTCCCTGTGTAGACAGTTGATAGATTGGTACGTGATGCCTCTCCCTCAGTAGTTTGCCTGTGTAGACGGTTGATAGATTGGTACGTGATGCCTCTCCCTCAGTAGTTTCCGTGTGTAGACGGTTGATAGATTGGTACGTGATGCCTCTCCTCAGTAGTTTCCGTGTGTAGACGGTTGATAGATTGGTACGTGATGCCTCTCCCTCAGTAGTTTCCCTGTGTAGACAGTTGATAGATTGGTACGTGATGCCTCTCCCTCAGTAGTTTGCCTGTGTAGACGGTTGATAGATTGGTACGTGATGCCTCTCCCTCAGTAGTTTGCCTGTGTAGAAGGTTGATAGATTGGTACATGATGCCTCTCCCTCAGTAGTTTGCCTGTGTAGACAGTTGATAGATTGGTACGTGATGCCTCTCCCTCAGTAGTTTGCCTATGTAGACGGTTGATAGATTGGTACATGATGCCTCTCCCTCAGTAGTTTGCCTGTGTAGAAGGTTGATAGATTGGTACGTGATGCCTCTCCCTCAGTAGTTTCCCTGTGTAGACGGTTGATAGATTGGTACGTGATGCCTCTCCCTCAGTTTCCCTGTGTAGAAGGTTGATAGATTGGTACATGATGCCTCTCCCTCAGTAGTTTGCCTGTGTAGAAGGTTGATAGATTGGTACATGATGCCTCTCCCTCAGTAGTTTGCCTGTGTAGAAGGTTGATAGTTTTTTACAAGATGCCTCTCCCTCAGTAGTTTGCCTGTGTAGAAGGTTGATAGATTGGTACATGATGCCTCTCCCTCAGTAGTTTGCCTGTGTAGACAGTTGATAGATTGGTATGTGATGCCTCTCCCTCAGTAGTTTGCCTATGTAGACGGTTGATAGATTGGTACATGATGCCTCTCCCTCAGTAGTTTGCCTGTGTAGAAGGTTGATAGATTGGTACATGATGCCTCTCCCTCAGTAGTTTGCCTGTGTAGACAGTTGATAGATTGGTACGTGATGCCTCTCCTTCAGTTTCCCTGTGTAGAAGGTTGATAGATTGGTACATGATGCCTCTCCCTCAGTAGTTTCCCTGTGTAGACGGTTGATAGATTGGTACGTGATGCCTCTCCTCAGTAGTTTCCGTGTGTAGACGGTTGATAGATTGGTACGTGATGCCTCTCCCTCAGTAGTTTCCCTGTGTAGACAGTTGATAGATTGGTACGTGATGCCTCTCCCTCAGTAGTTTGCCTGTGTAGACGGTTGATAGATTGGTACGTGATGCCTCTCCCTCAGTAGTTTCCGTGTGTAGACGGTTGATAGATTGGTACGTGATGCCTCTCCCTCAGTAGTTTCCGTGTGTAGACGGTTGATAGATTGGTACGTGATGCCTCTCCCTCAGTAGTTTCCCTGTGTAGACAGTTGATAGATTGGTACGTGATGCCTCTCCCTCAGTAGTTTGCCTGTGTAGACGGTTGATAGATTGGTACGTGATGCCTCTCCCTCAGTAGTTTGCCTGTGTAGAAGGTTGATAGATTGGTACATGATGCCTCTCCCTCAGTAGTTTGCCTGTGTAGACAGTTGATAGATTGGTACGTGATGCCTCTCCCTCAGTAGTTTGCCTATGTAGACGGTTGATAGATTGGTACATGATGCCTCTCCCTCAGTAGTTTGCCTGTGTAGAAGGTTGATAGTTTTTTACAAGATGCCTCTCCCTCAGTAGTTTGCCTGTGTAGAAGGTTGATAGATTGGTACATGATGCCTCTCCCTCAGTAGTTTGCCTGTGTAGACAGTTGATAGATTGGTACGTGATGCCTCTCCCTCAGTAGTTTGCCTGTGTAGAAGGTTGATAGATTGGAACATGATGCCTCTCCCTCAGTAGTTTGCCTGTGTAGACGGTTGATAGATTGGTACGTGATGCCTCTCCCTCAGTAGTTTCCCTGTGTAGACTGTTGATAGATTGGTACGTGATGCCTCTCCTCAGTAGTTTGCCTGTGTAGACAGTTGATAGATTGGTACGTGATGCCTCTCCCTCAGTAGTTTCCCTGTGTAGACGGTTGATAGATTGGTATGTGATGCCTCTCCCTCAGTTTCCCTGTGTAGAAGGTTGATAGATTGGTACATGATGCCTCTCCTCAGTAGTTTGCCTGTGTAGAAGGTTGATAGATTGGTACATGATGCCTCTCCCTCAGTAGTTTGCCTGTGTAGAAGGTTGATAGTTTTTTACAAGATGCCTCTCCCTCAGTAGTTTGCCTGTGTAGAAGGTTGATAGATTGGTACATGATGCCTCTCCCTCAGTAGTTTGCCTGTGTAGACAGTTGATAGATTGGTATGTGATGCCTCTCCTCAGTAGTTTGCCTATGTAGACGGTTGATAGATTGGTACATGATGCCTCTCCTCAGTAGTTTGCCTGTGTAGAAGGTTGATAGTTTTTTACAAGATGCCTCTGCCTCAGTAGTTTGCCTGTGTAGAAGGTTGATAGATTGGTACATGATGCCTCTCCCTCAGTAGTTTGCCTGTGTAGACAGTTGATAGATTGGTACGTGATGCCTCTCCCTCAGTAGTTTGCCTATGTAGACGGTTGATAGATTGGTACATGATGCCTCACCCTCAGTAGTTTGCCTGTGTAGAAGGTTGATAGATTGGTACATGATGCCTCTCCCTCAGTAGTTTGCCTGTGTAGAAGGTTGATAGATTGGAACATGATGCCTCTCCCTCAGTAGTTTGCCTGTGTAGACGGTTGATAGATTGGTACGTGATGCCTCTCCTCAGTAGTTTCCCTGTGTAGACTGTTGATAGATTGGTACGTGATGCCTCTCCTCAGTAGTTTGCCTGTGTAGACAGTTGATAGATTGGTACGTGATGCCTCTCCCTCAGTAGTTTCCCTGTGTAGACGGTTGATAGATTGGTACGTGATGCCTCTCCCTCAGTAGTTTGCCTGTGTAGAAGGTTGATAGTTTTTTACAAGATGCCTCTCCCTCAGTATTTTCCCTGTGTAGACGGTTGATAGATTGGTACGTGATGCCTCTCCCTCAGTAGTTTCCCTGTGTCGACGGTTGATAGATTGGTACGTGATGCCTCTCCTCAGTAATTTCCCTGTGTAGACGGTTGATAGATTGGTACGTGATGCCTCTCCCTCAGTAGTTTCCCTGTGTAGACGGTTGATAGATTGGTACGTGATGCCTCTCCCTCAGTAGTTTGCCTGTGTAGACAGTTGATAGATTGGTACGTGATGCCTCTCCCTCAGTAGTTTCCCTATGTAGACGGTTGATAGATTGGTACGTGATGCCTCTCCCTCAGTAGTTTCCCTGTGTAGACGGTTGATAGATTGGTACGTGATGCCTCTCCTCAGTAGTTTCCGTGTGTAGACGGTTGATAGATTGGTACGTGATGCCTCTCCCTCAGTAGTTTGCCTGTGTAGACGGTTGATAGATTGGTACGTGATGCCTCTCCCTCAGTTTCCCTGTGTAGAAGGTTGATAGATTGGTACATGATGCCTCTCCCTCAGTAGTTTGCCTGTGTAGAAGGTTGATAGATTGGTACATGATGCCTCTCCCTCAGTAGTTTCCCTGTGTAGACGGTTGATAGATTGGTACGTGATGCCTCTCCCTCAGTAGTTTCCCTGTGTAGACGGTTGATAGATTGGTACGTGATGCCTCTCCCTCAGTAGTTTCCCTGTGTAGACGGTTGATAGATTGGTACGTGATGCCTCTCCTCAGTTTCCCTGTGTAGAAGGTTGATAGATTGGTACATGATGCCTCTCCCTCAGTAGTTTGCCTGTGTAGAAGGTTGATAGATTGGTACATGATGCCTCTCCCTCAGTAGTTTGCCTGTGTAGAAGGTTGATAGTTTTTTACAAGATGCCTCTCCCTCAGTAGTTTGCCTGTGTAGAAGGTTGATAGATTGGTACATGATGCCTCTCCCTCAGTAGTTTGCCTGTGTAGACAGTTGATAGATTGGTATGTGATGCCTCTCCCTCAGTAGTTTGCCTATGTAGACGGTTGATAGATTGGTACATGATGCCTCTCCCTCAGTAGTTTGCCTGTGTAGAAGGTTGATAGATTGGTACATGATGCCTCTCCCTCAGTAGTTTGCCTGTGTAGAAGGTTGATAGATTGGAACATGATGCCTCTCCCTCAGTAGTTTGCCTGTGTAGACAGTTGATAGATTGGTACGTGATGCCTCTCCCTCAGTAGTTTCCCTGTGTAGACGGTTGATAGATTGGTACATGATGCCTCTCCTCAGTAGTTTCCCTGTGTAGACGGTTGATAGATTGGTACATGATGCCTCTCCTCAGTAGTTTGCCTGTGTAGACGGTTGATAGATTGGTACGTGATGCCTCTCCCTCAGTAGTTTCCCTGTGTAGACGGTTGATAGATTGGTACGTGATGCCTCTCCCTCAGTAGTTTCCCTGTGTAGACTGTTGATAGATTGGTACGTGATGCCTCTCCCTCAGTAGTTTGCCTGTGTAGACAGTTGATAGATTGGTACGTGATGCCTCTCCCTCAGTAGTTTCCGTGTGTAGACGGTTGATAGATTGGTACGTGATGCCTCTCCCTCAGTAGTTTGCCTGTGTAGACGGTTGATAGATTGGTACGTGATGCCTCTCCCTCAGTTTCCCTGTGTAGAAGGTTGATAGATTGGTACATGATGCCTCTCCCTCAGTAGTTTGCCTGTGTAGAAGGTTGATAGATTGGTACATGATGCCTCTCCCTCAGTAGTATCCCTGTGTAGACGGTTGATAGATTGGTACGTGATGCCTCTCCCTCAGTAGTTTCCCTGTGTAGACGGTTGATAGATTGGTACGTGATGCCTCTCCCTCAGTAGTTTCCCTGTGTAGACGGTTGATAGATTGGTACGTGATGCCTCTCCCTCAGTTTCCCTGTGTAGAAGGTTGATAGATTGGTACATGATGCCTCTCCCTCAGTAGTTTGCCTGTGTAGAAGGTTGATAGATTGGTACATGATGCCTCTCCCTCAGTAGTTTGCCTGTGTAGAAGGTTGATAGTTTTTTACAAGATGCCTCTCCCTCAGTAGTTTGCCTGTGTAGAAGGTTGATAGATTGGTACATGATGCCTCTCCCTCAGTAGTTTGCCTGTGTAGACAGTTGATAGATTGGTACGTGATGCCTCTCCCTCAGTAGTTTGCCTATGTAGACGGTTGATAGATTGGTACATGATGCCTATCCCTCAGTAGTTTGCCTGTGTAGAAGGTTGATAGATTGGTACATGATGCCTCTCCCTCAGTAGTTTGCCTGTGTAGAAGGTTGATAGATTGGAACATGATGCCTCTCCCTCAGTAGTTTGCCTGTGTAGACAGTTGATAGATTGGTACGTGATGCCTCTCCCTCAGTAGTTTCCCTGTGTAGACGGTTGATAGATTGGTACATGATGCCTCTCCCTCAGTAGTTTCCCTGTGTAGACGGTTGATAGATTGGTACATGATGCCTCTCCCTCAGTAGTTTGCCTGTGTAGACGGTTGATAGATTGGTACGTGATGCCTCTCCCTCAGTAGTTTCCCTGTGTAGACGGTTGATAGATTGGTACGTGATGCCTCTCCCTCAGTAGTTTCCCTGTGTAGACTGTTGATAGATTGGTACGTGATGCCTCTCCCTCAGTAGTTTGCCTGTGTAGACAGTTGATAGATTGGTACGTGATGCCTCTCCCTCAGTAGTTTCCCTGTGTAGACGGTTGATAGATTGGTACGTGATGCCTCTCCCTCAGTAGTTTGCCTGTGTAGAAGGTTGATAGTTTTTTACAAGATGCCTCTCCCTCAGTATTTTCCCTGTGTAGACGGTTGATAGATTGGTATGTGATGCCTCTCCCTCAGTAGTTTCCCTGTGTCGACGGTTGATAGATTGGTACGTGATGCCTCTCCCTCAGTAATTTCCCTGTGTAGACGGTTGATAGATTGGTACGTGATGCCTCTCCCTCAGTAGTTTCCCTGTGTAGACTGTTGATAGATTGGTACGTGATGCCTCTCCCTCAGTAGTTTGCCTGTGTAGACGGTTGATAGATTGGTACGTGATGCCTCTCCCTCAGTAGTTTCCCTGTGTAGACGGTTGATAGATTGGTACGTGATGCCTCTCCCTCAGTAGTTTCCCTGTGTAGACGGAGAATAGATTGGTACGTGATGCCTCTCCCTCAGTAGTTTCCGTGTGTAGACGGTTGATAGATTGGTACGTGATGCCTCTCCCTCAGTAGTTTCCCTGTGTAGACAGTTGATAGATTGGTACGTGATGCCTCTCCCTCAGTAGTTTGCCTGTGTAGACGGTTGATAGATTGGTACGTGATGCCTCTCCCTCAGTAGTTTCTGTAGACAGTTGATAGATTGGTACGTGATGCCTCTCCCTCAGTAGTTTGCCTGTGTAGACGGTTGATAGATTGGTACGTGATGCCTCTCCCTCAGTAGTTTCCCTGTG
Source organism: Oncorhynchus gorbuscha (assembly GCF_021184085.1). Taxonomy (NCBI): domain Eukaryota; kingdom Metazoa; phylum Chordata; class Actinopteri; order Salmoniformes; family Salmonidae; genus Oncorhynchus; species Oncorhynchus gorbuscha. Next base: position 10,357,788 of record NC_060188.1, on the reverse strand, counting down.
TAGACAGTTGATAGATTACGTGATGCCTCTCCCTCAGTAGTTTGCCTGTGTAGACGGTTGATAGATTGGTACGTGATGCCTCTCCCTCAGTAGTTTCCGTGTGTAGACGGTTGATAGATTGGTACGTGATGCCTCTCCCTCAGTAGTTTCCGTGTGTAGACGGTTGATAGATTGGTACGTGATGCCTCTCCCTCAGTAGTTTCCCTGTGTAGACAGTTGATAGATTGGTACGTGATGCCTCTCCCTCAGTAGTTTGCCTGTGTAGAAGGTTGATAGTTTTTTACAAGATGCCTCTCCCTCAGTAGTTTGCCTATGTAGACGGTTGATAGATTGGTACATGATGCCTCTCCCTCAGTAGTTTGCCTGTGTAGAAGGTTGATAGATTGGAACATGATGCCTCTCCCTCAGTAGTTTGCCTGTGTAGACAGTTGATAGATTGGTACGTGATGCCTCTCCCTCAGTAGTTTCCCTGTGTAGACGGTTGATAGATTGGTACATGATGCCTCTCCTCAGTAGTTTCCCTGTGTAGACGGTTGATAGATTGGTACGTGATGCCTCTCCCTCAGTAGTTTCCCTGTGTAGACGGTTGATAGATTGGTACGTGATGCCTCTCCCTCAGTAGTTTCCCTGTGTAGACGGTTGATAGATTGGTACGTGATGCCTCTCCCTCAGTTTCCCTGTGTAGAAGGTTGATAGATTGGTACATGATGCCTCTCCCTCAGTAGTTTGCCTGTGTAGACAGTTGATAGATTGGTACGTGATGCCTCTCCCTCAGTAGTTTGCCTATGTAGACGGTTGATAGATTGGTACATGATGCCTATCCCTCAGTAGTTTGCCTGTGTAGAAGGTTGATAGATTGGTACATGATGCCTCTCCCTCAGTAGTTTGCCTGTGTAGAAGGTTGATAGATTGGAACATGATGCCTCTCCCTCAGTAGTTTGCCTGTGTAGACAGTTGATAGATTGGTACGTGATGCCTCTCCCTCAGTAGTTTCCCTGTGTAGACGGTTGATAGATTGGTACATGATGCCTCTCCCTCAGTAGTTTCCCTGTGTAGACGGTTGATAGATTGGTACATGATGCCTCTCCCTCAGTAGTTTGCCTGTGTAGACGGTTGATAGATTGGTACGTGATGCCTCTCCCTCAGTAGTTTCCCTGTGTAGACGGTTGATAGATTGGTACGTGATGCCTCTCCCTCAGTAGTTTGCCTGTGTAGACAGTTGATAGATTGGTACGTGATGCCTCTCCCTCAGTAGTTTCCCTGTGTAGACGGTTGATAGATTGGTACGTGATGCCTCTCCCTCAGTAGTTTGCCTGTGTAGAAGGTTGATAGTTTTTTACAAGATGCCTCTCCCTCAGTATTTTCCCTGTGTAGACGGTTGATAGATTGGTATGTGATGCCTCTCCCTCAGTAGTTTCCCTGTGTCGACGGTTGATAGATTGGTACGTGATGCCTCTCCCTCAGTAATTTCCCTGTGTAGACGGTTGATAGATTGGTACGTGATGCCTCTCCCTCAGTAGTTTCCCTGTGTAGACTGTTGATAGATTGGTACGTGATGCCTCTCCCTCAGTAGTTTGCCTGTGTAGACGGTTGATAGATTGGTACGTGATGCCTCTCCCTCAGTAGTTTCCCTGTGTAGACGGTTGATAGATTGGTACGTGATGCCTCTCCCTCAGTAGTTTCCCTGTGTAGACGGAGAATAGATTGGTACGTGATGCCTCTCCCTCAGTAGTTTCCGTGTGTAGACGGTTGATAGATTGGTACGTGATGCCTCTCCCTCAGTAGTTTCCCTGTGTAGACAGTTGATAGATTGGTACGTGATGCCTCTCCCTCAGTAGTTTGCCTGTGTAGACGGTTGATAGATTGGTACGTGATGCCTCTCCCTCAGTAGTTTCCCTGTGTAGACAGTTGATAGATTGGTACGTGATGCCTCTCCCTCAGTAGTTTGCCTGTGTAGACGGTTGATAGATTGGTACGTGATGCCTCTCCCTCAGTAGTTTCCCTGTGTAGACAGTTGATAGATTGGTACGTGATGCCTCTCCCTCAGTAGTTTGCCTGTGTAGACGGTTGATAGATTGGTACGTGATGCCTCTCCCTCAGTAGTTTCCGTGTGTAGACGGTTGATAGATTGGTACGTGATGCCTCTCCCTCAGTAGTTTCCGTGTGTAGACGGTTGATAGATTGGTACGTGATGCCTCTCCCTCAGTAGTTTCCCTGTGTAGACAGTTGATAGATTGGTACGTGATGCCTCTCCCTCAGTAGTTTGCCTGTGTAGAAGGTTGATAGTTTTTTACAAGATGCCTCTCCCTCAGTAGTTTGCCTATGTAGACGGTTGATAGATTGGTACATGATGCCTCTCCCTCAGTAGTTTGCCTGTGTAGAAGGTTGATAGATTGGAACATGATGCCTCTCCCTCAGTAGTTTGCCTGTGTAGACAGTTGATAGATTGGTACGTGATGCCTCTCCCTCAGTAGTTTCCCTGTGTAGACGGTTGATAGATTGGTACATGATGCCTCTCCCTCAGTAGTTTCCCTGTGTAGACGGTTGATAGATTGGTACGTGATGCCTCTCCCTCAGTAGTTTCCCTGTGTAGACGGTTGATAGATTGGTACGTGATGCCTCTCCTCAGTAGTTTCCCTGTGTAGACGGTTGATAGATTGGTACGTGATGCCTCTCCCTCAGTTTCCCTGTGTAGAAGGTTGATAGATTGGTACATGATGCCTCTCCCTCAGTAGTTTGCCTGTGTAGAAGGTTGATAGATTGGTACATGATGCCTCTCCCTCAGTAGTTTGCCTGTGTAGAAGGTTGATAGTTTTTTACAAGATGCCTCTCCCTCAGTAGTTTGCCTGTGTAGAAGGTTGATAGATTGGTACATGATGCCTCTCCCTCAGTAGTTTGCCTGTGTAGACAGTTGATAGATTGGTACGTGATGCCTCTCCCTCAGTAGTTTGCCTATGTAGACGGTTGATAGATTGGTACATGATGCCTCTCCCTCAGTAGTTTGCCTGTGTAGAAGGTTGATAGATTGGTACATGATGCCTCTCCCTCAGTAGTTTGCCTGTGTAGAAGGTTGATAGATTGGAACATGATGCCTCTCCCTCAGTAGTTTGCCTGTGTAGACAGTTGATAGATTGGTACGTGATGCCTCTCCCTCAGTAGTTTCCCTGTGTAGACAGTTGATAGATTGGTACGTGATGCCTCTCCCTCAGTAGTTTGCCTGTGTAGACGGTTGATAGATTGGTACGTGATGCCTCTCCCTCAGTAGTTTCCGTGTGTAGACGGTTGATAGATTGGTACGTGATGCCTCTCCCTCAGTAGTTTCCGTGTGTAGACGGTTGATAGATTGGTACGTGATGCCTCTCCCTCAGTAGTTTCCCTGTGTAGACAGTTGATAGATTGGTACGTGATGCCTCTCCCTCAGTAGTTTGCCTGTGTAGAAGGTTGATAGTTTTTTACAAGATGCCTCTCCCTCAGTAGTTTGCCTATGTAGACGGTTGATAGATTGGTACATGATGCCTCTCCCTCAGTAGTTTGCCTGTGTAGAAGGTTGATAGATTGGAACATGATGCCTCTCCCTCAGTAGTTTGCCTGTGTAGACAGTTGATAGATTGGTACGTGATGCCTCTCCCTCAGTAGTTTCCCTGTGTAGACGGTTGATAGATTGGTACATGATGCCTCTCCCTCAGTAGTTTCCCTGTGTAGACGGTTGATAGATTGGTACGTGATGCCTCTCCCTCAGTAGTTTCCCTGTGTAGACGGTTGATAGATTGGTACGTGATGCCTCTCCCTCAGTAGTTTCCCTGTGTAGACGGTTGATAGATTGGTACGTGATGCCTCTCCCTCAGTTTCCCTGTGTAGAAGGTTGATAGATTGGTACATGATGCCTCTCCCTCAGTAGTTTGCCTGTGTAGACAGTTGATAGATTGGTACGTGATGCCTCTCCCTCAGTAGTTTGCCTATGTAGACGGTTGATAGATTGGTACATGATGCCTATCCCTCAGTAGTTTGCCTGTGTAGAAGGTTGATAGATTGGTACATGATGCCTCTCCCTCAGTAGTTTGCCTGTGTAGAAGGTTGATAGATTGGAACATGATGCCTCTCCCTCAGTAGTTTGCCTGTGTAGACAGTTGATAGATTGGTACGTGATGCCTCTCCCTCAGTAGTTTCCCTGTGTAGACGGTTGATAGATTGGTACATGATGCCTCTCCCTCAGTAGTTTCCCTGTGTAGACGGTTGATAGATTGGTACATGATGCCTCTCCCTCAGTAGTTTGCCTGTGTAGACGGTTGATAGATTGGTACGTGATGCCTCTCCCTCAGTAGTTTCCCTGTGTAGACGGTTGATAGATTGGTACGTGATGCCTCTCCCTCAGTAGTTTGCCTGTGTAGACAGTTGATAGATTGGTACGTGATGCCTCTCCCTCAGTAGTTTCCCTGTGTAGACGGTTGATAGATTGGTACGTGATGCCTCTCCCTCAGTAGTTTGCCTGTGTAGAAGGTTGATAGTTTTTTACAAGATGCCTCTCCCTCAGTATTTTCCCTGTGTAGACGGTTGATAGATTGGTATGTGATGCCTCTCCCTCAGTAGTTTCCCTGTGTCGACGGTTGATAGATTGGTACGTGATGCCTCTCCCTCAGTAATTTCCCTGTGTAGACGGTTGATAGATTGGTACGTGATGCCTCTCCTCAGTAGTTTCCCTGTGTAGACTGTTGATAGATTGGTACGTGATGCCTCTCCTCAGTAGTTTGCCTGTGTAGACGGTTGATAGATTGGTACGTGATGCCTCTCCCTCAGTAGTTTCCCTGTGTAGACGGTTGATAGATTGGTACGTGATGCCTCTCCCTCAGTAGTTTCCCTGTGTAGACGGAGAATAGATTGGTACGTGATGCCTCTCCCTCAGTAGTTTCCGTGTGTAGACGGTTGATAGATTGGTACGTGATGCCTCTCCTCAGTAGTTTCCCTGTGTAGACAGTTGATAGATTGGTACGTGATGCCTCTCCCTCAGTAGTTTGCCTGTGTAGACGGTTGATAGATTGGTACGTGATGCCTCTCCCTCAGTAGTTTCCCTGTGTAGACAGTTGATAGATTGGTACGTGATGCCTCTCCCTCAGTAGTTTGCCTGTGTAGACGGTTGATAGATTGGTACGTGATGCCTCTCCCTCAGTAGTTTCCCTGTGTAGACAGTTGATAGATTGGTACGTGATGCCTCTCCCTCAGTAGTTTGCCTGTGTAGACGGTTGATAGATTGGTACGTGATGCCTCTCCCTCAGTAGTTTCCGTGTGTAGACGGTTGATAGATTGGTACGTGATGCCTCTCCCTCAGTAGTTTCCGTGTGTAGACGGTTGATAGATTGGTACGTGATGCTCTCCCTCAGTAGTTTCCCTGTGTAGACAGTTGATAGATTGGTACGTGATGCCTCTCCCTCAGTAGTTTGCCTGTGTAGAAGGTTGATAGTTTTTTACAAGATGCCTCTCCCTCAGTAGTTTGCCTATGTAGACGGTTGATAGATTGGTACATGATGCCTCTCCCTCAGTAGTTTGCCTGTGTAGAAGGTTGATAGATTGGAACATGATGCCTCTCCTCAGTAGTTTGCCTGTGTAGACAGTTGATAGATTGGTACGTGATGCCTCTCCCTCAGTAGTTTCCCTGTGTAGACGGTTGATAGATTGGTACATGATGCCTCTCCTCAGTAGTTTCCCTGTGTAGACGGTTGATAGATTGGTACGTGATGCCTCTCCCTCAGTAGTTTCCCTGTGTAGACGGTTGATAGATTGGTACGTGATGCCTCTCCCTCAGTAGTTTCCCTGTGTAGACGGTTGATAGATTGGTACGTGATGCCTCTCCCTCAGTTTCCCTGTGTAGAAGGTTGATAGATTGGTACATGATGCCTCTCCCTCAGTAGTTTGCCTGTGTAGAAGGTTGATAGATTGGTACATGATGCCTCTCCCTCAGTAGTTTGCCTGTGTAGAAGGTTGATAGTTTTTTACAAGATGCCTCTCCCTCAGTAGTTTGCCTGTGTAGAAGGTTGATAGATTGGTACATGATGCCTCTCCCTCAGTAGTTTGCCTGTGTAGACAGTTGATAGATTGGTACGTGATGCCTCTCCCTCAGTAGTTTGCCTATGTAGACGGTTGATAGATTGGTACATGATGCCTCTCCCTCAGTAGTTTGCCTGTGTAGAAGGTTGATAGATTGGTACATGATGCCTCTCCCTCAGTAGTTTGCCTGTGTAGAAGGTTGATAGATTGGAACATGATGCCTCTCCTCAGTAGTTTGCCTGTGTAGACAGTTGATAGATTGGTACGTGATGCCTCTCCCTCAGTAGTTTCCCTGTGTAGACGGTTGATAGATTGGTACATGATGCCTCTCCCTCAGTAGTTTCCCTGTGTAGACGGTTGATAGATTGGTACATGATGCCTCTCCCTCAGTAGTTTGCCTGTGTAGACGGTTGATAGATTGGTACGTGATGCCTCTCCCTCAGTAGTTTCCCTGTGTAGACGGTTGATAGATTGGTACGTGATGCCTCTCCCTCAGTAGTTTGCCTGTGTAGACGGTTGATAGATTGGTACGTGATGCCTCTCCCTCAGTTTCCCTGTGTAGAAGGTTGATAGATTGGTACATGATGCCTCTCCCTCAGTAGTTTGCCTGTGTAGAAGGTTGATAGATTGGTACATGATGCCTCTCCCTCAGTAGTATCCCTGTGTAGACGGTTGATAGATTGGTACGTGATGCCTCTCCCTCAGTAGTTTCCCTGTGTAGACGGTTGATAGATTGGTACGTGATGCCTCTCCCTCAGTAGTTTCCCTGTGTAGACGGTTGATAGATTGGTACGTGATGCCTCTCCCTCAGTTTCCCTGTGTAGAAGGTTGATAGATTGGTACATGATGCCTCTCCCTCAGTAGTTTGCCTGTGTAGAAGGTTGATAGATTGGTACATGATGCCTCTCCCTCAGTAGTTTGCCTGTGTAGAAGGTTGATAGTTTTTTACAAGATGCCTCTCCCTCGGTAGTTTGCCTGTGTAGAAGGTTGATAGATTGGTACATGATGCCTCTCCCTCAGTAGTTTGCCTGTGTAGACAGTTGATAGATTGGTACGTGATGCCTCTCCCTCAGTAGTTTCCCTGTGTAGACGGTTGATAGATTGGTACATGATGCCTCTCCCTCAGTAGTTTCCCTGTGTAGACGGTTGATAGATTGGTACGTGATGCCTCTCCCTCAGTAGTTTCCCTGTGTAGACGGTTGATAGATTGGTACGTGATGCCTCTCCCTCAGTAGTTTCCCTGTGTAGACGGTTGATAGATTGGTACGTGATGCCTCTCCCTCAGTTTCCCTGTGTAGAAGGTTGATAGATTGGTACATGATGCCTCTCCCTCAGTAGTTTGCCTGTGTAGACAGTTGATAGATTGGTACGTGATGCCTCTCCCTCAGTAGTTTGCCTATGTAGACGGTTGATAGATTGGTACATGATGCCTATCCCTCAGTAGTTTGCCTGTGTAGAAGGTTGATAGATTGGTACATGATGCCTCTCCCTCAGTAGTTTGCCTGTGTAGAAGGTTGATAGATTGGAACATGATGCCTCTCCCTCAGTAGTTTGCCTGTGTAGACAGTTGATAGATTGGTACGTGATGCCTCTCCCTCAGTAGTTTCCCTGTGTAGACGGTTGATAGATTGGTACATGATGCCTCTCCCTCAGTAGTTTCCCTGTGTAGACGGTTGATAGATTGGTACATGATGCCTCTCCCTCAGTAGTTTGCCTGTGTAGACGGTTGATAGATTGGTACGTGATGCCTCTCCCTCAGTAGTTTCCCTGTGTAGACGGTTGATAGATTGGTACGTGATGCCTCTCCTCAGTAGTTTCCCTGTGTAGACTGTTGATAGATTGGTACGTGATGCCTCTCCCTCAGTAGTTTGCCTGTGTAGACAGTTGATAGATTGGTACGTGATGCCTCTCCCTCAGTAGTTTCCCTGTGTAGACGGTTGATAGATTGGTACGTGATGCCTCTCCCTCAGTAGTTTGCCTGTGTAGAAGGTTGATAGTTTTTTACAAGATGCCTCTCCCTCAGTATTTTCCCTGTGTAGACGGTTGATAGATTGGTATGTGATGCCTCTCCCTCAGTAGTTTCCCTGTGTCGACGGTTGATAGATTGGTACGTGATGCCTCTCCCTCAGTAATTTCCCTGTGTAGACGGTTGATAGATTGGTACGTGATGCCTCTCCCTCAGTAGTTTCCCTGTGTAGACTGTTGATAGATTGGTACGTGATGCCTCTCCCTCAGTAGTTTGCCTGTGTAGACGGTTGATAGATTGGTACGTGATGCCTCTCCCTCAGTAGTTTCCCTGTGTAGACGGTTGATAGATTGGTACGTGATGCCTCTCCCTCAGTAGTTTCCCTGTGTAGACGGAGAATAGATTGGTACGTGATGCCTCTCCCTCAGTAGTTTCCGTGTGTAGACGGTTGATAGATTGGTACGTGATGCCTCTCCCTCAGTAGTTTCCCTGTGTAGACAGTTGATAGATTGGTACGTGATGCCTCTCCCTCAGTAGTTTGCCTGTGTAGACGGTTGATAGATTGGTACGTGATGCCTCTCCCTCAGTAGTTTCCCTGTGTAGACAGTTGATAGATTGGTACGTGATGCCTCTCCCTCAGTAGTTTGCCTGTGTAGACGGTTGATAGATTGGTACGTGATGCCTCTCCCTCAGTAGTTTCCCTGTGTAGACAGTTGATAGATTGGTACGTGATGCCTCTCCCTCAGTAGTTTGCCTGTGTAGACGGTTGATAGATTGGTACGTGATGCCTCTCCCTCAGTAGTTTCCGTGTGTAGACGGTTGATAGATTGGTACGTGATGCCTCTCCCTCAGTAGTTTCCGTGTGTAGACGGTTGATAGATTGGTACGTGATGCCTCTCCCTCAGTAGTTTCCCTGTGTAGACAGTTGATAGATTGGTACGTGATGCCTCTCCCTCAGTAGTTTGCCTGTGTAGAAGGTTGATAGTTTTTTACAAGATGCCTCTCCCTCAGTAGTTTGCCTATGTAGACGGTTGATAGATTGGTACATGATGCCTCTCCCTCAGTAGTTTGCCTGTGTAGAAGGTTGATAGATTGGAACATGATGCCTCTCCCTCAGTAGTTTGCCTGTGTAGACAGTTGATAGATTGGTACGTGATGCCTCTCCCTCAGTAGTTTCCCTGTGTAGACGGTTGATAGATTGGTACATGATGCCTCTCCCTCAGTAGTTTCCCTGTGTAGACGGTTGATAGATTGGTACGTGATGCCTCTCCCTCAGTAGTTTCCCTGTGTAGACGGTTGATAGATTGGTACGTGATGCCTCTCCTCAGTAGTTTCCCTGTGTAGACGGTTGATAGATTGGTACGTGATGCCTCTCCCTCAGTTTCCCTGTGTAGAAGGTTGATAGATTGGTACATGATGCCTCTCCCTCAGTAGTTTGCCTGTGTAGAAGGTTGATAGATTGGTACATGATGCCTCTCCCTCAGTAGTTTGCCTGTGTAGAAGGTTGATAGTTTTTTACAAGATGCCTCTCCCTCAGTAGTTTGCCTGTGTAGAAGGTTGATAGATTGGTACATGATGCCTCTCCCTCAGTAGTTTGCCTGTGTAGACAGTTGATAGATTGGTACGTGATGCCTCTCCCTCAGTAGTTTGCCTATGTAGACGGTTGATAGATTGGTACATGATGCCTCTCCCTCAGTAGTTTGCCTGTGTAGAAGGTTGATAGATTGGTACATGATGCCTCTCCCTCAGTAGTTTGCCTGTGTAGAAGGTTGATAGATTGGAACATGATGCCTCTCCCTCAGTAGTTTGCCTGTGTAGACAGTTGATAGATTGGTACGTGATGCCTCTCCCTCAGTAGTTTCCCTGTGTAGACGGTTGATAGATTGGTACATGATGCCTCTCCCTCAGTAGTTTCCCTGTGTAGACGGTTGATAGATTGGTACATGATGCCTCTCCCTCAGTAGTTTGCCTGTGTAGACGGTTGATAGATTGGTACGTGATGCCTCTCCCTCAGTAGTTTCCCTGTGTAGACGGTTGATAGATTGGTACGTGATGCCTCTCCCTCAGTAGTTTGCCTGTGTATACGGTTGATAGATTGGTACGTGATGCCTCTCCCTCAGTTTCCCTGTGTAGAAGGTTGATAGATTGGTACATGATGCCTCTCCCTCAGTAGTTTGCCTGTGTAGAAGGTTGATAGATTGGTACATGATGCCTCTCCTCAGTAGTATCCCTGTGTAGACGGTTGATAGATTGGTACGTGATGCCTCTCCCTCAGTAGTTTCCCTGTGTAGACGGTTGATAGATTGGTACGTGATGCCTCTCCCTCAGTAGTTTCCCTGTGTAGACGGTTGATAGATTGGTACGTGATGCCTCTCCCTCAGTTTCCCTGTGTAGAAGGTTGATAGATTGGTACATGATGCCTCTCCCTCAGTAGTTTGCCTGTGTAGAAGGTTGATAGATTGGTACATGATGCCTCTCCCTCAGTAGTTTGCCTGTGTAGAAGGTTGATAGATTGGAACATGATGCCTCTCCCTCAGTAGTTTGCCTGTGTAGACAGTTGATAGATTGGTACGTGATGCCTCTCCCTCAGTAGTTTCCCTGTGTAGACGGTTGATAGATTGGTACATGATGCCTCTCCCTCAGTAGTTTCCCTGTGTAGACGGTTGATAGATTGGTACATGATGCCTCTCCCTCAGTAGTTTGCCTGTGTAGACGGTTGATAGATTGGTACGTGATGCCTCTCCCTCAGTAGTTTCCCTGTGTAGACGGTTGATAGATTGGTACGTGATGCCTCTCCCTCAGTAGTTTCCCTGTGTAGACTGTTGATAGATTGGTACGTGATGCCTCTCCCTCAGTAGTTTGCCTGTGTAGACAGTTGATAGATTGGTACGTGATGCCTCTCCCTCAGTAGTTTCCCTGTGTAGACGGTTGATAGATTGGTACGTGATGCCTCTCCCTCAGTAGTTTGCCTGTGTAGAAGGTTGATAGTTTTTTACAAGATGCCTCTCCCTCAGTATTTTCCCTGTGTAGACGGTTGATAGATTGGTACGTGATGCCTCTCCCTCAGTAGTTTCCCTGTGTCGACGGTTGATAGATTGGTACGTGATGCCTCTCCCTCAGTAATTTCCCTGTGTAGACGGTTGATAGATTGGTACGTGATGCCTCTCCTCAGTAGTTTCCCTGTGTAGACTGTTGATAGATTGGTACGTGATGCCTCTCCCTCAGTAGTTTGCCTGTGTAGACGGTTGATAGATTGGTACGTGATGCCTCTCCCTCAGTAGTTTCCCTGTGTAGACGGTTGATAGATTGGTACTTGATGCCTCTTCCTCAGTAGTTTCCCTGTGTAGACGGAGAATAGATTGTACCTCTCCCTCAGTAGTTTCCGTGTGTAGACGGTTGATAGATTGGTACGTGATGCCTCTCCCTCAGTAGTTTCCCTGTGTAGACAGTTGATAGATTGGTACGTGATGCCTCTCCCTCAGTAGTTTGCCTGTGTAGACGGTTGATAGATTGGTACATGATGCCTCTCCCTCAGTAGTTTGCCTGTGTAGAAGGTTGATAGATTGGAACATGATGCCTCTCCCTCAGTAGTTTGCCTGTGTAGACAGTTGATAGATTGGTACGTGATGCCTCTCCCTCAGTAGTTTCCCTGTGTAGACGGTTGATAGATTGGTACATGATGCCTCTCCCTCAGTAGTTTCCCTGTGTAGACGGTTGATAGATTGGTACATGATGCCTCTCCCTCAGTAGTTTCCCTGTGTAGACGGTTGATAGATTGGTACGTGATGCCTCTCCCTCAGTAGTTTCCCTGTGTAGACGGTTGATAGATTGGTACGTGATGCCTCTCCCTCAGTAGTTTCCCTGTGTAGACTGTTGATAGATTGGTACGTGATGCCTCTCCCTCAGTAGTTTGCCTGTGTAGACAGTTGATAGATTGGTACGTGATGCCTCTCCCTCAGTAGTTTCCCTGTGTAGACGGTTGATAGATTGGTACGTGATGCCTCTCCCTCAGTAGTTTGCCTGTGTAGAAGGTTGATAGTTTTTTACAAGATGCCTCTCCCTCAGTATTTTCCCTGTGTAGACCGTGATGCCTCTCCCTCAGTAGTTTCCCTGTGTCGACGGTTGATAGATTGGTACGTGATGCCTCTCCCTCAGTAATTTCCCTGTGTAGACGGTTGATAGATTGGTACGTGATGCCTCTCCCTCAGTAGTTTCCCTGTGTAGACGGTTGATAGATTGGTACGTGATGCCTCTCCCTCAGTAGTTTGCCTGTGTAGACAGTTGATAGATTGGTACGTGATGCCTCTCCCTCAGTAGTTTCCCTGTGTAGACGGTTGATAGATTGGTATGTGATGCCTCTCCCTCAGTAGTTTCCCTGTGTAGACGGTTGATAGATTGGTACGTGATGCCTCTCCCTCAGTAGTTTCCGTGTGTAGACGGTTGATAAATTGGTACGTGATGCCTCTCCCTCAGTAGTTTCCCTGTGTAGACCGTGATGCCTCTCCCTCAGTAGTTTGCCTGTGTAGACGGTTGATAGATTGGTACGTGATGCCTCTCCCTCAGTAGTTTGCCTGTGTAGACGGTTGATAGATTGGTATGTGATGCCTCTCCCTCAGTAGTTTCCCTGTGTAGACGGTTGATAGATTGGTACGTGATGCCTCTCCCTCAGTAGTTTCCGTGTGTAGACGGTTGATAAATTGGTACGTGATGCCTCTCCCTCAGTAGTTTCCCTGTGTAGACAGTTGATAGATTGGTACGTGATGCCTCTCCCTCAGTAGTTTGCCTGTGTAGACGGTTGATAGATTGGTACGTGATGCCTCTCCCTCAGTAGTTTGCCTGTGTAGACGGTTGATAGATTGGTACGTGATGCCTCTCCCTCAGTAGTTTCCCTGTGTAGACAGTTGATAGATTGGTACGTGATGCCTCTCCCTCAGTAGTTTGCCTGTGTAGAAGGTTGATAGATTGGTACATGATGCCTCTCCCTCAGTAGTTTGCCTGTGTAGAAGGTTGATAGTTTTTTACAAGATGCCTCTCCCTCAGTAGTTTGCCTGTGTAGACGGTTGATAGATTGGTACGTGATGCCTCTCCCTCAGTTTCCCTGTGTAGAAGGTTGATAGATTGGTACATGATGCCTCTCCCTCAGTAGTTTGCCTGTGTAGAAGGTTGATAGATTGGTACATGATGCCTCTCCCTCAGTAGTTTGCCTGTGTAGAAGGTTGATAGTTTTTTACAAGATACCTCTCCCTCAGTAGTTTGCCTGTGTAGAAGGTTGATAGATTGGTACATGATGCCTCTCCCTCAGTAGTTTGCCTGTGTAGACAGTTGATAGATTGGTACGTGATGCCTCTCCTTCAGTTTCCCTGTGTAGAAGGTTGATAGATTGGTACATGATGCAAAACTATAAATGCAAAATGTAAAGTGTAGGTCTCATGGTTCATGAGCTAAAATAAAAAAATCACACAAAAGCTTATATCTCAGAAATATTGTGCACAAATTTGTTTACATCCCTATTAGTGAGCATTTCTCCATTTCGCCAAGATAAACCATCCATCTGACAAATGTGGCATATCAAGAAGCTGATTAAACTGCAGTGGTGGAAAACGTATCCAATTGTCATACTTGAGTGAAAGTATAGATACCTTAATAGAACGTTACTCAAGTGAAAGTGAAAGTCACCCAGTGAAATACTACTTGAGTAAAAGTCTAAAAGTAGTTGGCTTTAAATATACTTAAGTATCAAAAGTAAACATATTTGCTGAAAAAGTACTTAATTGTCAAAAGTAAAAGTATAAATCATTCAAAAGTTATATTATTTAGCAAATCAGACAGAACAATTGTCTTGTTTTTTGAATTTTCAGATAGCCAGGGTCACACTCCAATACTCAAACATTATTTACAAAAGATGCATTTGTGTTTAGTGAGTCCACCAGACCAGAGACAGTATGGATGACTGCGTGTTCTCTTGATAGGTGTGTGAATTTGACTATTTTCCTGTCCTGCTAAGCATTCAAAATGTAATGAGTACCTATGGGTGTCATGGAAAATGTATGGAGTAAAAAGTACAATATTTTCTTTAGGACTGTAGTGAAGTAAAAGTGAAGGTAGTCAAAAATCTCATTAAAGGTTTAATTTTTTTAAAATTAAAGTACAGATACCCCAAAAAACTACTTAAGTAGTACTTTTAAATATTCTTTAAAGTACTTAAACCACTTTTAAACAGGGACAATAAAAGGCCACTCTAAAATGTGCAGTTTTGTAACACAACACAATGCCACAGATGTCTCAAGTTTTGAGGGAGTGTGCAATTGGCATGCTGACTGCAGGATTGTCCACCAGAGCTGTTGGCAGATAATTTAATGTTAATTTCTCTACCCATAAGCCGACTCCAACATCGTTTTAGAGAATTTGGCAGTACATCCATCCGGCCTCGCAACCGCAGACCATGTGTATGGCGTCATGTGGGTGAACAGTATTCTGATGTCATGTTGTGAACAGAGTGCCCCATGGTGGAGGTGGGGTTATGGTATGGGCAGGCATACTATGGGCAGGCTACGGACAATAAACACAACTGCATTTTATCGATGGTAATTTGAATGCACAGAGATACTGTGACGAGATCCTGAGGCCCATCGTCGTGCCATTCATCCGCTGCCATCATCTCATGTTTCAGCATAATAATGCACAGCCCCATGTCGCAAGAATCTGTACACAAATCCTGGAAGCTGAAATTGTGCACACTCACCAGACATGTCACCCATTGAGCATGTGTGGGATGCCATGGGTTGACGTGTACAGCGGCGTGTTCCAGTTCCCGCCAATATCCAGCAACTTCACACAGCCATTGAAGAGGAGTGGGACAACATTCCACAGGCCATAACAGCCAACTCTATGTGAAGGAGATGTGGTGCGCTACATGAGGCAAATGGTGGTCACACCAGATACTGAGGTATTTTTCAAGGTATCTGTGAGCATCAGATGCATATCTGTATTTCCAGTCATGTTAAATCCATAGAATACAGACTAATGAATTTATTTACATTGACTGATGTCCTTCTATGAACTGTAACTCAATAAAATCTTTGAAATTGTTGTGTGTCACATTTATATTTTTGTTCAGTATCAGAGACAGGGCTTTGGGTGAGGGGTTATCCCACCCTGGAGCTCCAGAATTCCATTGGCTTGTGGGTGTAGATGTGTAAATCAAACCAAGATTGCAATTGGAGTGATATGATTATAACTACAACTTCCCACCAAGTCCTTTAAAATATTTTGCATGTTTGATTACCTATTCAAATCAAAATGTCCTTGTGCACCTAGTGTTCATCTAACACCATGTCTTTATAAATCACAACTTTGAACACTTTGAGCAACAAGGCACAATAAAAGGTATAGCCCATATCAGTTACCTATTGGGAAAGTTACACCAAAGACAGTACAGAATGAAGATAGGCTAAAATTGCTTCTTCAACAGAAATCCCTGATCACACATGTCATGGCAATGTTGGCTAGCTATGCTCATGCACAGAAACACGTCATCGGGTCTAACGGTCGTCTCGCGCCAATTTTCCGTGTGCAGGCCACCATATCAAAGGCACTCTTTCGATATAAGGTCATTTTTTAATGAAAATAGTTTGAGTAGTAACATGTTCAAATAGTTAAGACATTGGCTCAAATCTAGAATGTGCCTTTGAATTTTGAGAAAGTTAACAGCTAAGGAAGAATATTTCTCTTGTCTCATTGACTTCTCAAACCCGAATCCCCAGCCTGGTCTACTTAATCTGTTTAGCAAGCGTTCCTGCGATGTTGCATATCAAGGTTTAGAAACTGTGGTGATACAGTCACTTATAACTCCTCCTGTTTTCTAAACAGAATTTACTGAAGCAGGAAGAAGAAAAGTGAAACATTTTTTACAGAACAGAAGGCAAGACCACAGACTAAAATGTATCCATTCAGCCTGTTTGTTTTTTTGGTGCTCCCATATCAAGGTAAAGACTAAGTTGTAACAGTATTTGCAATTTATCATAGCTACATTGCTATAAAACTCCCTGAAGGCAGAAATGTCTCTTACTGTATTGTGTCACCTGGGCGAGGTCGGCTAGCAACCCGTTAGCCTCATACACAACCTGTTTGTACCTGTGATTTGTTTACCTGTATTAGGATCTCAAACATTGGTAGCTGCAGTCTATCTCTATTTCATTGTGTTTGTGTTTAAGGAAGTTTGTTAGTAACATTAAAGTAATGTTACATAGAAAGTTGTACTAAATGAATGTCTTCTTCCGTAGCTTGCTTAGCATGCTCTCCCATCAAGAAAATGGACAGGTGTGAAGATTTGTGGACGGGAATTGGATATGTGTACACATATGAAACTCCGGCTGGATCTGAAATTGAGATGTACTCAAACAATGTTAGTGGAGATCTTATGGTTAGTACTACAGACCTTGTCTTGATTCTCCACCCTTCCCCCAAGTGCACACTTCCCGACATGGATTTCACAATGTTGGAAAGTCCCTGCAGCTAATGTTTACGCCCGTTCCAATGCTTTTAACCATGGCGGGAGGTGTGCAAGTGTACACTTTGGGGGAAAGGGTGTAGAATCAGGACACAAACTGTATATGTTGGTATTTCTTTTAGATAATAAGTACTATGTTGTATGACAAAACAGGGCTTTTTGATTCAAACCTGAATTCAATTCTTTATTTTCTTATGTGCTTTCCCACAGACTCCAATAGCCTTTTGAGGCACATCTCTCTGATAGGTGATAAATGTGAACAACAGTGCTGTCATCCTCTCTGAATGCCTAAATCTAACATTCAAATATGTGTATGTTCTCCAGGTGAGTCCTGTTATTAGTTCACACAATTGAGATAATTTGATTGTTGAAAATGATTTTAGAGATGCTTACTTCCCATTTGTCTTCTCTTAAGGGCAAGGTGGAGGAGTGCCATTTGTCTTCTCTTAAGGGCAAGGTGGAGGAGTGCCATTTGTCTTCTCTTAAGGGCAAAGTGGAGGAGTGCCATTTGTCTTCTCTTAAGGGCAAGGTGGAGGAGTGCCATTTGTCTTCTCTTAAGGGCAAGGTGGAGGAGTGCCATTTGTCTTCTCTTAAGGGCAAGGTGGAGGAGTGCCATTTGTCTTCTCTTAAGGGCAAGGTGGAGGAGTGCCATTTGTCTTCTCTTAAGGGCAAGGTGGAGGAGTGCCATTTGTCTTCTCTTAAGGGCAAGGTGTGCCATTTGTCTTCTCTTAAGGGCAAGGTGGAGGAGTGCCATTTGTCTTCTCTTAAGGGCAAGGTGGAGGAGTGCCATTTGTCTTCTCTTAAGGGCAAGGTGGAGGAGTGCCATTTGTCTTCTCTTAAGGGCAAGGTGGAGGAGTGCCATTTGTCTTCTCTTAAGGGCAAGGTGGAGGAGTGCCATTTGTCTTCTCTTAAGGGCAAGGTGGAGGAGTGCCATTTGTCTTCTCTTAAGGGCAAGGTGGAGGAGTGCCATTTGTATTACATTGTTGCAGGTAAAGAATCATTTTCCTATTTTCTTTCATTTTAAACTTCTTGCACTTTCATATTGGTACATGTATCCAAGGCAGTTAACGCTCATTTCTCTGGATAAGAGTGTCTATTAAAATGTAAAACACGTAGACTGACAATTCAACTGACATTTTAATTTACAATCTGACTGACACCCCGGGTGAGTACTCTAATATTAGCAAACTGATATCACCTCTTTGTCTGACCTTTGTCTGTAGAGAGGGAGCATGTGGATATGATAACTATCAATCTGACTGACAATCTGACTGACACCTCGGACAACACATCAGGTAAGTACTATTAACTACTATAAAGACAGCTAATTACTGTCTATAGTATCTCCATCTGTAATAAAGTACATATTCAATTGAAATGACTTTACTCTCTGATTAAACTCAGGAAATGGAGACAAAGCCAAAGCCACTGGCCACACAAAGGAAATCACTGGTGAGTGTTTCCCATATTGTTTCTTTTGTTTGACATTTTACTGTCACCCCAGCTCCTTCTTCTTTTTCTTCTGAACCCAATTATGGACAAATGCGATAAGTCAAACAAACCCCTAACTAAATCAGCAGGAGTCTGGGTTCAGAATGTGGACTAGTTGATGTCTGGCGTGAGATCGAACCTCAAGCCAAGATGATACTTTTCTAATGTACCCAACTCATATTCCACAATAGACTACTTATTTTTCCCCAACAGCTATCTGCTGTGAACAGTTGCTCTATTGGTATGTTTTGACTTCAAAATATATTTATCTGTGAACCTGAGCAGCTTTGTTTCTCTATCCAGAAATGAGAAATTTACTACATCTCTAATGGCAGATAAACATTTCAGAGCAAAAATGCATTGTGGGATTGTGAATTACATACAGATAATAGTGACCCTACTGTACATTAGATGCTTCCACTGTATGGGAGGCGGAAAAACCCACTCGAAATGGTAAAATGATTTCATATGCCTCATTTAAGAAAAAGAACAGTGAGAAGTTGTGTGACATTGAGAAAGATGCGAACAATTGCGCAAAAGGTTTTCTACTGAGAATTGGAGGCACGTAAATCTTGAAGCAAACGAAATCTTTAACAAACTCTCCATATCAATGATAACATGTTCCATGTTAGACAAAAACATATGAATATGATAACCAAGTAAGCTCCTTGTCTATCAATTAAAAAAGGAGCAACCAGAATGCATGTTACACTCCCCTCTTTAGCAAAATTAAAGACCTCATCCGTTGGTCCTCTCTCCCATAACAATGATTGGAGGATAAACATAATACTGGTCAAACCTGAGTCTATGAAGCACAGAGCTGCCCAATTTCCAACTTTACTATTGGTCAGCCCAAACTCGCTAATTCTTGTCTGGGACTTTGGGCAGATATGACTCCTCATGGGTTCAGATTGAATATCAATCTAGCCATCCTTTACCTCTGAATCAGTTTCATCACATTTGTGATGACAGTAAGTACACAGTAATGGCATGGGCAGACTGTAGAAAGCACTTGGGTATTTCAAACACGTTTTTTAATATGCTCCTATTTCTTGTTGCCCAAAGTGTTCTTAAAATTCGGCCTTCATAATTGGTGCCCGCTGGGTCATAGGAGGTTCGCAGACTTGTTCCATAGTGGATTAAAAACAATGAAGGTACAAATGGTACACATTTGTTTTAAGTGCCTTCAAATCAGAAATGTTATCTTTATATTTATCAAATAATTAAAGCTGAGATCTCAGTTATCAGAAGTTAAGAATTAATAACCTCATCTGTATCAAATTAAATCAAATCAAATTGATTTATAAAGCCCTTCCTACATCAGCTGATATCTCAAAGTGCTGTACAGAAACCCAGCCTAAAACCCCAAACAGCAAGCAAATGCAGGTAATACTTGATAAGATGTATTGTACATTATCCAAACATTATGAATCCTCCTTTGTTTCACTTCAAATTATGTGGGAAAATGACTTAGGCACAGAATTTGATGAGGAGGTTTGACTTGAGAGCTGTAAAAAGATCCACTTCCCATTTACTAGTCCCAATATTAAGGAAACTAACTACAAATGAATGTTCATGTTTTAGCTTACCCCTGTTGAATTAAACTGTATGTTCCCAGACACCAAATTGCCTGAAATGTAAGACTGAGAAAGTACTTTTTTTCATATATTCTGGCATTGCAATAAGATAATGTATATCTGGCGCTCTATTCATACAGCCACTCAGATCATTTAGATATGGTATTGGTACAATCCTGTGACGGTTAGTGCTGTTTATGATGAGGGAGGACGATAAACATTTTTATGGGCCTTATTTCTATTACAGCATGCTAGGTGACTGTCATTCATATTCCACTCACCCAGCTCAATGTAACATCGATAGATTTAGGCTCCTACATGATACTCGAATTTTCCCTATAGCCCTTATGAATTTGCAACAACCTAGCCTATGAATGAAAGTTTACAATGTAGGTGTTCAGGTTGAGATACATTTTAGTAATCAAGATGACAGACAGTAACACATTCAATACCGCCTTGCACACTCTGGTCTGCATCTTTCTGATGTAGGGTGTAATCATTAGCACAACAGTTATAAACAAGAGTTTCTATTGGACAAATTCAGGTATGTTTATCCCAGTTTCGTTCCGTTTGCTTCCGTTTAAGAAATATTTTTCAACAGAATCGGCTGAATGAATACACCCCGATCAAACGCAAAAATAGTTAACTTTCATAGGAGCCAGATCGTTATATAATTCCTTCTCGCATCTATGCCCTCTCCTCCTCTCACCTTTTCTTTCTCTCTCTTTGAGTCAACTACTCACCACATTTTATGCACTGCAGTGCTAGCTAGCAGTAGCTTTTTTTTCGTCAGTACTAGAGGAATTCTCTGATCCTTTGCTTGGGTGGGCAACATGTCAGTTCATGCTGCAAGAGCTCTAATAGGCTGGAGGATGTATTCCGGAAGTTGTCATAGTTTCTGTGTAAGTCTATGGAAGTGGAGGAGAACCACGAGCCTCCTAGGTTTTGTATTGAAGTCAGTGTTTCCAGAGGAGGAATGAAACTAGCTGTCCTCTGGCTACACCATGGTGCTACCCTACATAGTGATGTTGAGGCTACTGTAGACCTTCATTGCAAAACAGTCAATATATTTAGTATAGTTTTATCTATAAAGGATCACTTTTTGAATGTTACATTATTTTTATTAATATGAAATTATATGAGGAGGATGGTTCTCCCCTTCCTCATCTGAGGAGCTTCCACTGGTACAGTACCCAAGCCTTTACCATCTTAACCAAATGCTGAATACTGCGCTAGATTCAGACAAGATAAGGTTGCTGACAACTTACTTTGCAAATAAATGTATTCTTGTGTGTTGAAAAAATGACAACCCACCCACTTTTCATTTGTGGCTAAAACAAGTTGCAAACTTCATGCCATTTGAAAAATGAATAATGGACTTACAGAACTGCAGATCCACATTCTTGAAAGTATAGTTTTTTATTGAAAAAAGCTCTTAAAATAGTACTTCTATTTCATATTTGATCTACATTTATTGCACTAGTTGTTTTAAAATCTCTGAAAATGTGTCTGCATTAACACTAACAGTATTATGATATTACAGTATATCTGCAGCTATCAATAGATAGTATTTCAACCTAACTGCTTCATTTAGTTTTGTATGGAATGTATTTTCTGTTAGTCTTTAGAATTGTTTATTTATTATATAATTGAAGTCAGACATTTACATACACCATAGCCAAATACATTTAAACTCAGTTTTTCACCATTCCTGACATTTAAAAATTCCCCGTATTAGGTCAGTTAGATATAGGATATAGGACTCGTTTAACTGTGGATATAGATACTTTTGTACCTGTTTCCTCCAGCATCTTCAGAAGGTCCTTTGCTGTTGTTCTGGGATTCATTTGCACTTTTCGCACCTAAAGTACGTTCATCTCTAGGAAACAGAACGCATCTCCTTCCTGAGCGGTATGACGGCTGCGTGGTCCCATAGTGTTTATACTTGCGTACTATTGTTTGTACAGATGAACGTGGTACCTTCAGGCATTTGGAAATTGCTGCCAAGGATGAACCAGACTTGTGGAGGTCTTGGCTGATTTCTTTAGATTTTCCCATGATGTCAAGCAAAGAGGCACTGAGTTTGAAGGTAGGCCTTGACATACATACACAGGTACACCTCCAGTTGACTCAAATGATGTCAATTAGCCTATCAGAAGCTTCGAAAAGCCATGACATAATTTTCTAGAATTTTCCAAGCTGTTTAAAAGCACAGTCAACATAGTGTATGTAAACTTCTGACCCACTGGCATTGTGATACAGTGAAGTGTCGTCGGAAGGAGACCAAGGTGCAGCTTGGTAAGTGTTCATGATCTTTATTCCTCAAAAACACTCGAACAAAAATAACGAATACAAAACGAAACGTGAACAGTTCCGTAAGGCAACTCAACTATACAGAAAACAACTACCCACAAAACAATGCCTAAGTATGATTCCCAATTGGAGACAATGATAGACAGCTGCCTCTGATTGGGAACCACACTCGGCCAAAAGCAAAGAAATAGAAAACATAGAAATAAAGAAACTAGAATGCCCACCCTAGTCACACCCTGGCCTAACCTAAATAGAGAATAAAAGCCTCTCTATGGCCAGGGCATGACAGAAATATTCTGTCTGTAAACAATTGTTGGAAAAATGACTTGTGTCATGCACAAAGTAGATGTCCTAACCGACTTGCCAAAATTATAGTTTGTTAACAACATATTTGTGGAGTGGTTGAAAAACGAGTTTTAATGACTCCACCCTAAGTGTATGTAAACTTCCGACTTCAACTGTGTATATATACACAGTATGTCATGTTTTGTTCCTTTGCATGATACTTATATAGCACAGTTTAACAGGATCTCAACAACTGACGTAGACAGCCTTTTGTTTTTCAGCTGGTTTTCTGGTATCTCGGTTCTGCTGCTGGGCATTGCTGGTTTCTTAGTGTACAGATATGGCAACATTCCTTGGAGAGACAAACATCCGTGAGTACCTTTTATGACCTGCATCAACAATAGGGCTCAGAGTGTACAGCCAGTCATCTTAGCTGTCCAAAATGAATTCAGAGAGGATACACTTATGATTCAGGACTGAACACAACATTTCCTTTTTTCATCACACACCACATCAGATTTGCTCTTGTACAGCTAGATCGGCTGGGTCGGGAGTCAGACTCTGTGAGTCAGACTCTGTCAACCTGAGGACACTTTTAGTAGTTACGTGGTTTAATGTGCTGAAGTGTTTCATGTTACATGACTAAATATCAGTTATCATGCCAGACAACAGCTTAGAGCAGCAGGAAGTAACACATGATGTTGTATCAACTTCTGTAAGGGACAACGGAGAACCTGATGATCCAGCTGCTGGGGACGCTGAGTCTCTCCGATCTGCGCTTGTCATTGGCAGGTTAGACAGCCTATCTATTGAATGTAATATTTATGCTCCTACTATACTTCATGTCTTCCTCAATCTATACCTGCAGTTGTCCCTTTGGACCATCAGGGACCAGGGGGATGGTGTGGAAGAGGAGAGGGAGCCACCACACAGTCAGGAGACACATGTTGAGTCCTCTCTGCTGAATGGGCATCTTGTGAACAGGTTAACCTTTCTCTGAGAAAGACCCTCATTACTTCATTACCGGTTGGGTTTCATTATCCTCAGTCAGAGCTGATCCCATGAGTCATTGATCCCACAGGTTTAATGGAAAGACCCGTTTGTTTCACACATGATCCTTATATTCTAATACCTGTAATATCTAATGAACATGGTAAATGCTTAGCAGACAAGGAGAGAGAGAGGTGAGCCAAGCGAGAGGTTCGTTCAGCCAATGGGCCGTGACGGAACAGATACTGAATTCTCTCAGAAGAGACATGCTGGATTTCCTCTGGTGAATGGAAACCATAAGGCCAGGTAAACTTTACCCCATGGTGAATACCTTGATAGATCTTCATTGAATGATACAGATGGAGGATCTTAATTTGAGCCGGTTTGCTACAGCAGGAAAATAATCCTGCAGCAACCGGAAATGTGAATTGTTACGTGGGTTGATACATTTTTCATTAGAGCAAATCAAATCGGTCATTTTAAAGTGGAAATGACCAACTTTAGAAGCCTTTTAAACGTTGAATAGACTACAAGTTTGCATTTCCTGCTATGCAGGAAAATGCTCAGCAACAAAAGAGTGTTCAATTTAAGATCGTACCTCTGTAATCTCACAATGGGGCATGTAATAACATTTGTCTTGTGGTGGATCAATGATGATGTCAGGTAAACTTCACTACATATTGATACATCCACAACTCATTGGGTGTAATGTCACCAACTCCATTTTCCCACGGTTCATGTCAGCCTCTGTCTCTTTAGGGGACAGTATTATGGTGGATCATGAATGTGAATGTTGATGTCTTATTACTCCAACAGGGTTAACGATGAGACTAAGGAAGTGACTCCTGGTGCACAGAGTCCAAGACCTCCTCAGATGAATGGAGGACCTCCCATGTCTGACAGGTGATATTGTAACTATTGCTAAAGTAACACTGTTCTGAGCTTTTTCTCCACTGTATTTTAATTGAAGGTACAGGATTGTATAATAACCATGTTTTTAACCATGTTTCCTGAACCAGCCTGTCTTACTGTGTTCTGTGTCTAAGGTTGGAGAACAACCCTGTTGGTCAGCGGATGAAGAAAACTGCTCTGGTGAACAAGCAGGACCAGGACTGGTCAGCAACGGCATGAAGCCAGTTGAAAATATATAGTATATAAGATGAAACTAAGTGTAAATATAATAAAATATAACATGATATACACTGTAATATAGAACAATATAATATGACATTATATAATATCGTAACACTTACTTGAAGCTGCTTCTTGTATAGTGTTATATATTCTAATGAATGCATTCTTAACAACATGAATGATGCCTTAATGCATACATAGGATATAACTGTATAGTCAAATTATAATATAATACTGTGCTGGTAAGCTGCTAGCTGTGGGGTTGCCCCCAGCTGTGGTTTCTATCATTCAGAGTATCTACACTCAACTGTGGTTCAAATCCATAGTTTTCAGCTTAGTTGTTACTGTAAACTAGCACTTCTTAGAGACAAAGTTATGGGACATGCTGTATAACTACTTACCATTCTGAAGTGTAACAGTCAGGTTTTTATGTAACAATTGTTAATCCCTTTTTAAATGTTTATTTCTATATTTGTTTGCTTGATTAGATTGAATTAGTATGACTAATGCATTATTTTACCCTCCCGTATAGAGGGATATTATTTTACCCTCCCGTATAGAGGGATATTATTTTACCCTCCCGTATAGAGGGACATTATTTTACCCTCCCGTATAGAGGGATATTATTTTACCCTCCCGTATAGAGGGATATTATTTTACCCTCCCGTATAGAGAGATATCATTTTACCCTCCCGTATAGAGGGATATTATTTTACCCTCCCGTATAGAGGGATATTATTTTACCCTCCCGTATAGAGGGATATTATTTTACCCTCCCGTATAGAGGGACATTATTTTACCCTCCCGTATAGAGGGATATTATTTTACCCTCCCGTATAGAGGGACATTATTTTACCCTCCCGTATAGAGGGATATTATTTTACCCTCCCGTATAGAGGGATATTATTTTACCCTCCCGTATAGAGGGATATTATTTTACCCTCCCGTATAGAGGGATATTATTTTACCCTCCCGTGTAGAGGGATATTATTTTACCCTCCCGTATAGAGGGACATTATTTTACCCTCCCGTATAGAGGGATATTATTTTACCCTCCCGTATAGAGGGATATTATTTTACCCTCCCGTATAGAGAGATATTATTTTACCCTCCCGTATAGAGGGATATTATTTTACCCTCCCGTATAGAGGGATATTATTTTACCCTCCCGTATAGAGGGATATTATTTTACCCTCCCGTGTAGAGGGATATTATTTTACCCTCCCGTATAGAGGGACATTATTTTACCCTCCCGTGTAGAGGGATATTATTTTACCCTCCCGTATAGAGGGATATTATTTTACTGACTAAAACATTTTCCATTATTTGTATCCAAAATATATTTCATTAAAACATATATATTTATCCTCATACCGCATGCTGTATTTTCTTCAAATATAATTGGAGCACAGAGACACCCTTTAGGAGCGGAAGATTATTTGCTCATCTCTAACATCCTACTTGGCTTAGACAAGAAAGGGAATGCAGAGAGGTGCCAAAGAGAGGACACTACTCTGTAGCAAACACTAACAGAGAGAAGGAGAGAACACTGTGGTGCAGAGATGGAGGGGGGATAAAGGAGAATCATAGCCTACTATCACTACCTTGACACATACTGTATAATAGAGGAACACAGCTAAATCCAAACACTTGAGGGCAGTAAAGAACCAGGAAGAACCCGGTGACATCACCAGTGCTGGTTCAGTCTGAGTTTAATAGCTGACTGTCTATTATTACAGCGATGTTAGGTTCTGTGGGTGATGTGTACTACTCATGCCATCTCAGAGTGCCCAAAATGGCCACTAACCTTGGCAAAGACTATTTTTACCTTTCTGCTGAGATGGCCTCACCTCTGTGCCTGTGTGAGTGCTGGGGAGTGGAGGAGTGTATCTGGGGTGACACGGAGGCTGTGTGATTCCCCTTCTATCTGTCTGCCTAGTAGGCCCTAGGCGTGTGTTACATAAGTATTTTATTGTGCTGAAGTGTGGGGTGACTGGGTGGTCAAGGCTGGAGAGCTCCCCCACAGGGACTACCACTGAGGGGGCACAGTAGGGGACAGGAGAGGGAGGAGTGTGTGTATCATACATGTACTACAATGTATGAAACACACACTTTATATTTTGTATGACACACACACACACACACACACACACACACACACACACACACACACACACACACACACACACACACACACACACACACACACACACACACACACACACACACACACACACACACACACACACACACACACACACACACACACACACACACACACACACACACCAAGCGGACAGAGCAAAGGAGCAGAGGGACAGGATTGATGATAATGGTAGTAGGAAGCAATATAATTATGAATTAAGACGCTCTGATGCACATAATAATTAGCTAAGAGCTAAGTAGCTAACGATCAGATTCTACAATGGCCAGGATTATGAGCCATCAAGGAAACGAACCCCTCCAGGAGACACGTATCAAACACTGATGACACACTATCAGTAACAATGAGCTTTCAAGGGGGGCTGGATATTGTACTACAAACCCCTTCCCTTCAATGTAGGGCCCTCACATCACAAACTATAAGTTAAGGGGAAGTGCACACTACAGAAACATTGATGCTCGTAGTTTGTTGTTGCCATGGCAAACTCACTAATGTAGTTTAACTTCCTGTGAATGGCCGGCTTTCTGCTATGAAACATCCAAATGGTGGTTGTACAGTACTGCACCATACTGCTATTCATGTGATCTGCAGTTTGCATTATCATACGGCTCACTAAGTCTACTGTATACCTAAGCAACTCTTCACATTTTTAAAGTGCCCAGCCCTGACTGAAACCATCCACCTCTGTTCTCAATGTCCTCCACTGGTGCTCAGTACCATTTGTTATGAACAACCGTTGATTTCTCAGCATGAACTAACCTCAACATAGAATAACCTTGTTGGTCGTCTTCCAATCATGGTGGGCGTACAGGACCAATCGCTAACCAACCAACCCTGAGTGGGAGTGAGAGCATGACTCGTATAGAAACAACGTCTCCTTCCTCTCGCCTTTCTTGAGCTTTTCTTTGATTGTTTTGTTTGTTTGAAGGCCTTGGATAGAAGACAAGAAAAAGAATCAACCCACCACAGTTCCATCTGCATGTGGTTGAGAAGAGAGTTTACTCAGAGCAAGGCAGAGGCAGGGAGTCTTGTACTCCTGTTGGTACGAGGCTGAGGTTTAATACACCACCATACTCAGATCCCCATCACCCTGCAGGACAAACCATGAATAAATCATTAGCACTTAAAGACACCTTTTCATTTTCAGCTTGAAAGACACCCACACAGCATTAGAATGAATGCACATGGAAAGATTGTAGGGAAACTCTAGTCCATTATTGACACAAGGTAGTTCGATTTTAAGTAGTTTTTTATTAATATGTGCTGATACAGGGTCGCGCTGACCTGCGATGAGGCAAACGCTCACAGAAAACCACCGCCCCCTTTGGCCCAGATAGACAGACAGCTGTCAAAGCAATGACGTGAGAAAAGAATCACACATCAGTCCTCAAATAAAAAAAGAACAAAACTGAATCAAGGTTTTACATCAACTTCTCTTTAGAAAGGATTCAGAAGTACAGAATAAATGAATGGACAAAAAACCCATCATAGTCAAATCTAAGAGAAGTACTGTAAATGGAGATGTACACATTATCATCACCCCAATGGCACACGATCAGTACTCAGTCCTCAAAGGTCCTACTGATGATGAACCTCCCAAACTGAGCCCTTCTATCCATACACCCAGCAACAGTTCTACCAGTCGTCACTCATCTCTTACCAACACTTCTCTGCCTTAGACTGTCTACCTGTCTGGTCATTCCTAATGTCTAATACTGTCTGGCTGGGTCTGACCAATGAACATACTGACCTGCTACTAACAGCATCACAGCCCCTCCTACTGTATAGAGCCCAGAACATCTCATGCACATTTCCCAGACCCTGCCCTTGTACACTTACAGCCATGCAGAACACTCACCAATAGACCTCGATAGATGGCTGGCCACTTAGACCAGCATCTCTAGCCTACAGTGACCGGTCAGCCTCGTGGGGAGTATGTGTGTCCCACGGAGCTGCTCACCACAGAGATGGTTCATCAGTGTCCCATAGCGTTAGTCATCCACACATGCAGAGTTTCAGACACAGTTCAGATCAGAGTCACACAGTCAGAGGAGCCAGAGTACTGGGATGTGTATTCAGAAATAGAAAAACATGCCTACATAAATGAATAGGTCAACGTCAGCCTGCTCCTAGCTCCTACGGTTACGTGGATCGACTTTGAACATGAATAGGTCAACGTCAGCCTGCTCCTAGCTCCTACGGTTACGTGGATCGACTTTGAACATGAATAGGTCAACGTCAGCCTGCTCCTAGCTCCTACGGTTACGTGGATCGACTTTGAACATGTAAACGGTAAATCCCGTATGATCTTTTATGATCTCTAGCGCCACTTCACTGTACACAGTAGTTTAAACTACCTAACCTGACTGGACATGTATGTGTGTTACTATGTGTGTAGTATGTATGTGTGTGTGTGTTGTCTTTTGATTTTGGACCAGAGGTTCCAGGTGTAGAGTACCCAGACTACCCTACCCAGAAATCCATCTGTTGTAGTCCCACCCTGTGTATAAAAGATGGCCGCCGCTTTGAGCCATAACTCAGCTCCATGGACGGACAGTTACCCAACACAAAAATAAACAGCACAATCCTTGTCACTGCATTTGTGTAATCATACTCCCACATATTCTTAAAACTATGATATATGTACTGTATATAGTAATGTGGACACATAACAAGAGACCAATAACAAAATAGTACTAATTTATTATTCTCTATAGGAAAACCTGTTGCATTCCTTATCACTCTGAAAATCTCCCTTGTCCAGTAGATGTGGCAGTTGATTCCTATTATATCTCAATAATTTCACTACACAGACAGAGACCTCTGTGTTACTGTTACAATGGGTTTGTGAGGCCAGTGGAGTTGATCTAATGCGCCTGGCTAGTTGATGAACTGGAACCTCCTGACTCCTCACCACGGCAACAGTAAGGCATCTAGAACAATAAATCACATCCTTGTCTCTGCTTCCTGTATAACCTTGCATGAACACAGAGGCACACTGACACTCATCCCCCCACACACACTCTGACCCTGGCTAACTGTGACATCACATGTCCTGACACCACTCCCTTTATGGCAGTTCCTGGGAATAGACTACATGACCCAGTGCTCCTCCTCTCCTCCGCTCCGCTGCAGAGGAACCACTGACATGTTTTCACACTAACGCAGAGGTCACAGGATATGGGCATCACAAACCTGGGAGAGAAACAGTCCATCTGAGAAGGTCAGCAGCAGGGCAACGTTACTGTCAGATCACAGTGTCCTCCGCTGTCTATTGGAACACTGAGAGATGACTGTTCTACTGGGGTAGAGCTGCAGGGGCCGCAGACTGAAGGGACAGACTGACTCCAACTCTATCCTATAAGAACCTTCAATCCACCTGCCTGCACACATGGAGGTAGGGGCCAGATGCACGGGCAGGGAGTAGTGGGATGGAAGTGGGTGAGAGAGTAAGGGGGAGGGAGGGAGAGAGTGTGTGTGTGTGGGTGTGTGGGTGCGTGTGTGTGTGTGTATAGAGGTCTCTCCCTCTGTGGTCTCAGCACAGTAAATGATTAGCCAGTGTTATTATCCTAATCAGAGGTAACATAGGGATTTAGATGGGGTGAAACTCCCATTGAGCAGGTCTCTGGGTCCTACAGTGCTTTCTGCTGTATAATCACTAGCATTACCACAATACAGTACGGCTCCACTGTTTATTGAGATATCAATCTGGTGTAAACAAAGCTTAAGACAAACAAATTAACTCCAAACAAAACTCTGGGATTAATGCTGGGCTAAAAGAGAGCCCATTGGTGGAATAAGATGGGATGGAGTGAGAGAGGTGAGGGAAGAAAGAGAGAGAGAGAGAGAGAGAGAGAGAGAGAGAGAGAGAGAGAGAGAGAGAGAGAGAGAGAGAGAGCCTACACAGGAGATGGTAATGCAGGTTCTTCCCCTCCTGGTGAGTCTGTCCGTGCACAGTGTCTGTCCCTGTGAGGTTACCAGCTAAAGATACACTTTGAAGATCACATCAATAAAGGTGTAGGTGGTGATGTGATGATAATGATGGCGGTCAGTGTAGGGCATTAATTCACTTTTCTTTATTCCTTCTAGTCAACATACATTCAATTGTCCATTGCTGACCGGTCAATGCTCCTATTGAATTAACTATGAGCTGCAAGGCCAATGTTTAATTAATATTTCCAGTAACAAGCAAAAAAAATGTGCATAATTATCAGATCCTTCTGTAAACACAGACATACACAGCGGTCCAGTGGTAGGCATATAGTAACACTACCCAACCAGGCCGTTTCCAATGTTAA
The DNA here is from genome assembly GCF_021184085.1 of Oncorhynchus gorbuscha. Taxonomy (NCBI): domain Eukaryota; kingdom Metazoa; phylum Chordata; class Actinopteri; order Salmoniformes; family Salmonidae; genus Oncorhynchus; species Oncorhynchus gorbuscha. The sequence goes on along the minus strand of NC_060188.1, from coordinate 10,327,022 downwards.
ACCAAGTCAGACACACCAGCACAGTATTGCACACATGCCTCCTGTAGAACACCTGGGCCTCCTATCTGAGTCTGAACTAAGAGAGATTCCTCTACCAAGAAGAAATGGAGGAAAAAACGAATATATTCTTATTTCTATCCTGGCTCTCAATCCTTCCCTTTCTCCCCCAAGAGCCACAACTAAACTGAATGTGCCCTTTAGGACTCTTTAGGAAGAAGTGGGACACCCAGGCCCTTACCAAATGTCACCCTGAGGTGGACGCTGGAGAATCCATCTACTTGCCTAAATGTACTGCACATTTAAATGGGCTTACTTCAGCATTCACATTGCACAGCTCAGCTATGTACAGAGATCTTGAAAAATAAAAAATAAAGCATGAATAAATGAACATAGAAATAAATATTCCAAATACATAAATAAATATAGAGATAAATAAAGCATTAGAAAAATACATAAATAAAGAGAATGGCAAAACTGTCAGCTTTTTAAGGTTGGGACAGACTTTAGGGGGAAGGAATCTCTGGCATCGCTTTAATATGGCAACGCTACATTCTGACATTCTGGTCCCATCAGTCAACTGCCTGTCATTCTGACTGGATGGTCTCATTGGTCAACTCTGCCTGTCATTCTGACTGGATGGTCTCATTGGTCAACTCTGCCTGTCATTCTGACTGGATGGTCTCATTGGTCAACTCTACCTGTCATTCTGCCTGGATGGTCCCATCAGTCAACTGCCTGTCATTCTGACTGGATGGTCTCATTGGTCAACTCTGCCTGTCATTCTGACTGGATGGTCTCATTGGTCAACTCTACCTGTCATTCTGCCTGGATGGTCCCATCAGTCAACTGCCTGTCATTTTGACTGGATGGTCTCATTGGTCAACTCTACCTGTCATTCTGCCTGGATGGTCCCATCAGTCAACTGCCTGTCATTCTGACTGGATGGTCTCATTGGTCAACTCTGCCTGTCATTCTGACTGGATGGTCTCATTGGTCAACTCTACCTGTCATTCTGCCTGGATGATCCCATCAGTCAACTGCCTGTCATTCTGACTGGATGGTCTCATTGGTCAACTCTGCCTGTCATTCTGACTGGATGGTCTCATTGGTCAACTCTACCTGTCATTCTGCCTGGATGGTCCCATCAGTCAACTGCCTGTCATTCTGACTGGATGGTCTCATTGGTCAACTCTGCCTGTCATTCTGACTGGATGGTCTCATTGGTCAACTCTACCTTCTGCCTGGATGGTCCCATCAGTCAACTGCCTGTCATTCTGACTGGATGGTCTCATTGGTCAACTCTGCCTGTCATTCTGACTGGATGGTCTCATTGGTCAACTCTGCCTGTCATTCTGCCTGGATGGTCCCATCAGTCAACTGCCTGTCATTCTGACTGGATGGTCTCATTGGTCAACTCTGCCTGTCATTCTGACTGGATGGTCTCATTGGTCAACTCTGCCTGTCATTCTGACTGGATGGTCCCATCAGTCAACTGCCTGTCATTCTGACTGGATGGTCTCATTGGTCAACTCTGCCTGTCATTCTGCCTGGATGGTCTCATTGGTCAACTCTGCCTGTCATTCTGACTGGATGGTCTCATTGGTCAACTCTGCCTGTCATTCTGACATTCTGGTCCCATCAGTCAACTGCCTGTCATTCTGACTGGATGGTCTCATTGGGCAACTCTACCTGTCATTCTGACTGGATGGTCTCATTGGTCAACTCTGCCTGTCATTCTGCCTGGATGGTCTCATTGGTCAACTCTGCCTGTCATTCTGACTGGATGGTCTCATTGGTCAACTCTGCCTGTCATTCTGACTGGATGGTCTCATTGGTCAACTCTACCTGTCATTCTGCCTGGATGGTCTCATTGGTCAACTCTGCCTGTCATTCTGACTGGATGGTCTCATTGGTCAACTCTGCCTGTCATTGTGACTGGATGGTCTCATTGGTCAACTCTGCCTGTCATTCTGACTGGATGGTCTCATTGGTCAACTCTGCCTGTCATTCTGACTGGATGGTCTCATTGGTCAACTCTGCCTGTCATTCTGCCTGGATGGTCTCATTGGTCAACTCTGCCTGTCATTCTGCCTGGATGGTCTCATTGGTCAACTCTGCCTGTCATTCTGACTGGATGGTCCCATTGGTCAACTCTGCCTGTCATTCTGACTGGATGGTCTCATTGGTCAACTCTGCCTGTCATTCTGACTGGATGGTCTCATTGGTCAACTCTGCCTGTCATTCTGACTGGATGGTCTCATTGGTCAACTCTGCCTGTCATTCTGCCTGGATGGTCTCATTGGTCAACTCTACCTGTCATTCTGCCTGGATGGTCTCATTGGTCAACTCTGCCTGTCATTCTGACTGGATGGTCTCATTGGTCAACTCTGCCTGTCATTCTGACTGGATGGTCTCATTGGTCAACTCTGCCTGTCATTCTAACTGGATGGTCTCATTGGTCAACTCTGCCTGTCATTCTGACTGGATGGTCTCATTGGTCAACTCTGCCAGTCATTCTGACTGGATGGTCTCATTGGTCAACTCTGCCTGTCATTCTGACTGGATGGTCTCATTGGTCAACTCTGCCTGTCATTCTGCCTGGATGGTCTCATTGGTCAACTCTGCCTGTCATTCTGCCTGGATGGTCCCATTGGTCAACTCTGCCTGTCATTCTGCCTGGATGGTCCCATAGGTCAACTCTGTCCTGTCATTCTGACTGGATGGTCTCATTGGTCAACTCTGTTCATTCTGACTGGATGGTCCCATAGGGTCAACTCTGCCTGTCATTCTGACTGGATGGTCTCATTGGTTCACTCTGCCTGTCATTCTGACTGGATGGTCTCATTGGTCAACTCTAGCCTGTCATTCTGACTGGATGGTCCCATCGGTCAACTCTGCCTGTCATTAGTTGACTGGATGGTCTCATTGGTCAACTCTGTTCATTCTGACTGGATGGTCTCATTGGTCAAGTCTGCCTGTCATTCTGACTGGATGGTCAATCAGTTCACTACTAGGGCTCTGGTCATTCTTCACTGGATGGTCTCATTGGTCAACTCTGCCTTTCATTCTGCCTGGATGGTCCCATCGTTCAACTCTACCTGTCATCCTGACTGTACTGTCTGAAATGGCACCCTATTTGCCCTGGTGAAAAGTTGTGAACTATGGTTCCATTTTGAACACAGCATGCTTCTTTGATCCAAGTTCTGTCTTTGTTCGCATAGGGCTCTGGTCAATAGTAGTTCACTACATAGGGCTCTGGTCAATAGTAGTTCACTACATAGGGCTCTGGTCAATAGTAGTTCACTACATAGGGCTCTGGTCAATAGTAGTTCACTACATAGGGCTCTGGTCAATAGTAGTTCACTACATAGGGCTCTGGTCAATAGTAGTTCACTACATAGGGCTCTGGTCAATAGTAGTTCACTACACAGGGCTCTGGTCAAAAGTAGTTCACTACATAGGGCTCTGGTCAATAGTAGTTCACTACATAGGGCTCTGGTCAATAGTAGTTCACTACATAGGGCTCTGGTCAATAGTAGTTCACTACATAGGGCTCTGGTCAATAGTAGTTCACTACATAGGGCTCTGGTCAATAGTAGTTCACTACATAGGGCTCTGGTCAATAGTAGTTCACTACATAGGGCTCTGGTCAATAGTAGTTCACTACATAGGGCTCTGCTCAATAGTAGTTCACTACATAGGGAGGCCCTGGTCAGAACTGCACTACATATGAAATAGGGTGCCATTTCGGACAAATCCTGTCATTGTTCCTTGCTCAAGATCCTGTGAGGCAGCCTGAAGTGTCCCAGTTTTACGTTGGTACCTGAACCTCAGGAACAGCCACACAGAAGCAGCTGGCTACCCTTGTCTTTGAGATGGAAGCTAATAGAATAAAAGGCTTTCTCCTAGATTTAGAATTACTGTCCCCTTCCTCTGATGTGCATTCAATTCACCCAACAAAAATAGCTTTTTGAATGTACACACTTACAAAATTCCCACGAATATGGTACATATGCTTGAGCATATCACACACCCACATGTACACACACACTCTCCTGCACATGTACGCATACACACAAACTCTCTCCCGCACACACACACACACACACACACACACACACACACACACACACACACACACACACACACACACACACACACACACACACACACACACACACACACACACACACACACACACACACACACACACACACACACACACACACACACACACACACACACACACACACACACACACAAACAGGGAATTCATTGTCACATTAGGCTCTGGAATAATGCTAAAACTATCTGTTAGAAACAGCAAAATGATAGACGTTTTGATAGAAAACAAATGTTATCTGACATGCTAAAACCCATCATATTAAAATGATATCATTTAGTTGTATCTAGTATATAACCTTTCAAACAATACATTACTGACCAAAATCACATTATGGCTGCTGTCCTTGAACCACAATGCATTGGAACGCCCGTGATGAGGCACAGTATGACATGTTATTATGACATCTATCCCCCCTCCCCCGCCCACACAGCACTTCCTGTCTGGGAATGTCAAAGGTCAAACATTAACAACATGTAATGGATTATATTACATAAAATTGTGCCAGGACTTTTTTTTAAACGTTTTTATTTGTATGCAAAATCTACCACCCATCATACTCTTTCTCTCTCTCTGTTTTTCTGTCCGAGAGATTTTCACTGAATGGCACAGCACTAGTTATGAGTCAAGAGAACGACAGTGAGAGAGCAAGATAACGACGGGCAGAGAGATGGAGTGCATCATTCAGGTCACAAACTCCAAAACATTTTCTTTTTTTCTTTTGTTGTTTTGTTGCAGTACAAGAAGTCCGTTTTTAATATTTCTTACTTTTTTGTTGCTTTTCTTCATCCGGTTTCTGTATTTACACGGTAGGAGTAGAGTAAGTACTGTAGTTTGTGTGGTTCATATGTACAGGGTTAGACTTGCGTAACGGCTGAAGTGGTTCCAACATTTAGAGTCCATTCTGTCACAACCACACATAGGTGACGTGGACACATCCATTGACGAGGACATCCATTCTTAAAGGGTGCACAATCTGTCCCGTAACAACCCTCCGGGTGATGCAACAGAAAGACACCAAGATAACATATTCTTCTTCAAAGTTAGTAAAGCAGTCTTTTACTTTTCAAATGTCTGAAGAAAATAACTAAAAAGTCCCCCCCCCACCAAAAAAAAAAGTCCTTGTCCGTTCCTCGAGTCCTAAAGATCTACCTCTTGACCCCTGACCCTTGACCCCTCAAACAGCCTTCCTGCCCTGTGGTGTACTTCCTACTTTCTCAGTCTCTCCTCTAGTTCTGTATATACGAGTCAGTTCATAGCAAGATAAAATAAAGGCAACTACTCTTAGACAGCTCCAACTGCCTTTGTCTGAACAATTGTTCTGGCTTCTTTTTACTCAGATAGAGGGTTGTGTCTGATGTTCAGAAACAAGCACTTCTGTGAGTGAGTGAGTGAGTGGGTGTGTGTGTGTATGTCTGTGTGTGTATGTCTGTGTGAGTGAGTGAGCGTGTGTGTGTATGTCTGTGTGTGTATGTCTGTGTGAGTGCGAATGCTCCAGTTTCTGTTCTGGCTGGGAAAATGTATTTTTGGCAACACTGAAGTAGCTTTCAGAGATTTTTTCCTATGGTATAATAGGCTACTACAGTATATCCCCTGTCTCCACAGCTAACTACGCCGAGCAAATGATGAGTGAACAAAAAGAGAGATGGAACATGAAAAAGGGAAAGAGAAAAGGGAACTAGAAAATGAGAACAATTTCTCTAGAGGAATGTTTGTAGAAATTCAGTGAAATTAAATAAAATGGACTTTGAACAAAGTTAAGTTGAGAAATATCTGTAGCTCTGTAGGAGTAAGGTATAAGGGGTTTGTTGGATTGGTACATTCAGAGTGCTGGACTTGGCATCTGTCTGCTGCGTGCCAAGAGAAAGGGGGATGTTGAAGAGAGAGAAGGAGAGAGCGGGTGAATGTTCCAGAGAAGAACAACTCAGCCATCACTCATCTCCACCAGACAGCGGAGGTTCTCTAGGATAAGACTGTTGCCGTGGAGACAGCTAAAACTCTCCTTAAATGTAAATTTGCTCGCTCATCTTTCAATACAAATAAAGAGGGGAAAAAAGGCAACCAATCTAGCAGGAAGTGGAGAGGAGCGAGAGAAAGAGAGAGAGGCGGGTTCTGAAGAGGCAACCAGCCAGCCTTCGTCCTCATCTTCATCATCTTGGTCCCCGTCCGCATCCTCCCGGTTCCAGTCACAGGCTGGTGACCAGCTGCATCTGTCCGTCTCCCTCGCTGTGGGTGGGCTCCTGGCCGGGGTGCCCCTCCCCCTCCCTACTGGGCCTCCTGGGGGGCGGGGCCTGGTAGAAGGTTTGCATGGGTGCTCCTCGAGACCCCAGGGCGGGCCTCCCAGAGCTGTAATAGAGCTCCTCAGGGGGCTGGGCCGAGCGGGGCACCACCTCCAGGGGCTCGGGGCTACTGTCCGGGTAAGGCGAGTCTCGCAGGTTGGTGATGCTGGTGTACAGGGAGTCCCTGGCGGGAGAGTCAGGGCCCTGTCCCCCAGAACCCTGGCCTCCGGCGCTGTGCCCACTGTGTCCGCTGTGGCCCAGGCTCTCTGTGAGGTCGGCCGTGTAGCTCTCTGACTCCTCGGGGTCAGACTGGTAAAGGACAGACTGGGCTCTCTGCAGTAGCAGCGGCTCCTCCAGGGCTTTGTAGAGCAGCTCCACGTCCTGCGGCGTCCTCTGGCGCCCGCCTTCTCTGGACAGGAAGTCCTCGTCGTCGTCGTCCAGGCTGATGCTCGGCTCTGGCACAGTTACTCCCGTGCCTTGGCCTACTCCGCCGTGAGGAGGGCCCCTCGCTAGACTGCCACAGACCCTATCCCCGCCCCCAGCTCCTGCCCCACGCAGGTTGTTGTGCACCAGCTCAGAGATGATCATCTTCTCGAAGGCAGCTGCGTCAGACAGGTTGCGCCGTATTCTGTCCCCGCCCAGGGTTTCAGACCCGCGGGGGTTGAGGAGGGGAGGGGGGGTGTCTGCACACCCCATGCCCCCGCCCAGGAAGTCACAGCTGCCCCCGCCACCGCCCACTGGCCCCACGCTGCGGAGGGAGTAGCTGTTGTTGAAGTTACCATTGAGGGGCAGGGTGTCCATACCACATGGATCACGGGCCTTACATAGAGTGTTCTCTGCACAAACACACAGCACACACAACACATAGGGGTTATTAAATAGAATTAGGACTTAAACATTATTATTTGGAGAAAATATAATATTTGTGTAAACACTATAATACACACTGATAGTAACATAAAGGTTTATAGACATGGACATACTTGGGTCACGGAAGGTTCCTGTAGATCCATGGAGAAGCCACAAAGAAAGGAATGAAAAATACTGGTGAGTGAGTCACTTTTACTCCTCTCTCTCCTCCTCCTCCTCTCTTTCATCACTCTCTCTCTCTCTGTCGCTCTATTTTGCTCTCCCTCTCGCACCCACTCTCTCTACAATCAATAGCTTTTATTGCTATGATAAAGACTAACAAGAAAACACATCAGCCAATAATACCCACAACAAAAGTCAAACCACTCAAACAAATATACAAGTCAATGTATTAGCCAGTAAGAGGCTTTGAAGCCACCGGTCAGCCATTTAGGCATTCTTCAGAAGAAGCAGTCCTCCATAGGAATTCATGGAATTATACAGTATGTTCATTCAATGTTTCAAGGACACAATAACATGTATTTTAAAGTATTTTGATGTTGTCGTGGGGACAGTAATGTCAGAACCAAAAATGATATATCTTTTTTATTTTAGGTTTAGCTCTATAATATAATAAACGTGACAAAAACAAATGTGGACATTAATAAATGCTTTTCTATAGCTTCCCCCAAAAATGTTTACAACGGTGAGGGTGTGCCAAGATGGAGGAGTGGTGGCTTCAAAACAGCGCCTCCTGTTAGTCATATAGTGCAAATCATCTATAATCATTGATAAAACACAGGCACACAAACGGCCTGTAGTTTTGACATGATAATCCACCATCATTTACACCACACACACACACACACACACACACACACACACACACACACGCACACACACACACGCACACACACACACACACACACACACACACACACACACACACACACACACACACACACACACACACACACACACACACACACACACACACACACACACACACACACACACACACAGAAACCACTGTAGTATATTCTGCTGTCTGTGAGCCTGTGATTCAGTACATCCATAATGCATGCACCACCATCTCATAAAGTAGCAGTAATGATTATTCTACGACGCGCATTCAACACACCAAAATATGTTGTGATTTTCCTCCCAAATTGCCATCATAGGGTGATCGCATCGAATTGAGAGGCATGGCGAGGCATGGCTTCCCTAAGCAAATACGTGTCAGACTGCGGTTCGGTGTGGATTTAATTTTTAATGCATGGTATGATTTTAATCAAGACTCGTCGGCTGTTGCTATGGCGGTGGTGGAAGGGCTAATTAGACATTCTAATGAAGTACACTTCCTACTTCCTCTCCTCTCCGGGTTCTAAAAATGTCCCTGCCACTGCTGAGCCGGACCCCGTGGCCGTCAGGCTGTCTGACGCATTGTGCAGAGAGTGTTTCAAATATTAAACAGAGATGCCGTCTACAATTTCAGGTCTCTACTACGACACAACAGGCTGCTACTATAGTAACTCTCTACTGGCTGGCACACTCCCTCTCAGTCAGGCAGGGAGCACACAGATAGAGAGGAGGGAGCACAGAGCGAGTACTCTGGATAGCTCTACTACTTAAGACCTACCGTACTATGAGAGTACTCTGGACAGCTCTACGATTTAAGATCTACAGTATTATGAGAGTACTCTGGATAGCTCTACTACTTAAGACCTACAGTACTATGAGAGTACACTGGATAGCGCCTCTACTTAAGACCTACAGTATTATGAGAGTACTCTGGATAGCTCTACTACTTAAGACCTACAGTACTATGAGAGTACACTGGATAGCGCCTCTACTTAAGACCTACAGTATTATGAGAGTACTCTGGATAGCATCTCTACTTAAGACCTACGGTACCATGAGAGTACTCTGGATAGCTCTACGACTTAAGACCTACAGTACTATGAAAGCACTCTGGATATCTGTACAACTTAAGACCTACAGTATTATGAGAGTGCTCTACGACTTAAGACCTACAGTACTATGAGAGTACTCTGGATAGCTCTACTACTTAAGACCTACAGTACTATGAGAGTACTCTGGATAGCTCTACTACTTAAGACCTACAGTACTATGAGAGTACTCTGGATAGCATCTCTACTTAAGACCTACAGTACTATGAGAGTACTCTGGTTAGCGCCTCTACTTAAGACCTACAGTACTATGAGAGTACTCTGGTTAGCGCCTCTACTTAAGACCTACAGTACTATGAGAGTACTCTGGATAGCATCTCTACTTAAGACCTACAGTACTATGAGAGTACTCTGGTTAGCGCCTCTACTTAAGACCTACAGTACTATGAGAGTACTCTGGATAGCATCTCTACTTAAGACCTACAGTACTATGAGAGTACTCTGGTTAGCGCCTCTACTTAAGACCTACAGTACTATGAGAGTACTCTGGATAGCTCTACTACTTAAGACCTACAGTTATATGAGAGTACTCTGGTTAGCGCCTCTACTTAAGACCTACAGTACTATGAGAGTACTCTGGATAGCATCTCTACTTAAGACCTACAGTACTATGAGAGTACTCTGGATAGCATCTCTACTTAAGACCTACAGTACTATGAGAGTACTCTGGATAGCATCTCTACTTAAGACCTACAGTACTATGAGAGTACTCTGGATAGCATCTCTACTTAAGACCTACAGTACTATGAGAGTACTCTGGTTAGCGCCTCTACTTAAGACCTACAGTACTATGAGAGTACTCTGGATAGCTGTACTGTATTAATAGGGAATTCAAAGTAGGACTACCAGCTAAGGGCTACTGCCAGAAGATCTATTTTAGTATACTACAATTGAAGTTGGAAGTTTACATACACCTTAGCCAAATACACTTAAACTCAGTTTTTCACAATTCCTGACATTTAATTGTAGTAATTCCCTGTACTATTCCCTGTATTAGGTCAGTTAGAATCACCACCTTATTTTAAGAATGTGAAATGTCAGAATAATAGTAGAGAGAATTATTTCTTTCAGGTTCTATTTCTTTCATCACATTCCCATTGGGTCAGAAGTCTACATACACTCAGTTAGTATTTGGTAGCATTGCCTTTAAATTGTTTAACTTGGTTCAAAAGTTTCGGGTAGCCTTCCACAACCTTCCCACAATAAGTTGGGTGAATTTTTGCCCATTCCTCCTGACAGAGCTGGTGTAACTGAGTCAGGTTTGTAGGCCTCCTTGCTCGCACACGCTTTTCAGGTCTGCCCACACATTTTCTATAGGGTAGAGGTCAGGGCTTTGTGATAACCACTCCAATACCTTGACTTTTTTGTCCTTAAGCCATTTTGCCACAACTTTGGAAGTATGCCTGAGGTCATTGTCATTTGGAGACCCATTTGCGACCAAGCTTTAACTTTAACTGATGTCTTGAGATGTTGCTTCAATTTATCCACATCATTTTCCTACCTCATGATGTCATCTATTTTGTGAAGTGCACCAGTCCCTCCTGCAGCAAAGCACCCCCACAACATGATGCTGCCACCCCCGTGCTTCACGGTTGGGATGGTATTCTTCAGCTTGCAAGCCTCCCCCCTTTTCTTCCAAACATAATGATGGTCATTATGGCCAAACAGTTATATTTTTGTTTCATCAGACCAGAGGACATTTCTCTAAAAAGTACAATCTTCGTCCCCATGTGCAGTTGCAAACCGTAGTCTGGCTGTTTTTATGGCGGTTTTGAGCAGTGGCTTCTTCCTTGCTGGGCGGCCTTTCAGGTTATAGCGGTTACTCAAATTATGTCAATTAGCCTACCAGAAGCGACCAGAAGCTTCTAAAGCCATGACATAATTTTCTGGAATGTTCCAAGTTGTTTAAAGGCACAGTCAACTTAGTGTATGTAAACTTCTTACCCACTGGAATTGTGATATAGTGAATTATAAGTTAAATAATCTGTCTGTAAACAATTGTTGGAAAAATTACTTGTGTCATGCACATTTCCAAAACTAGAGTTTGTTAACAAGAAATTTATGGAGTGGTTGAAAATGAATTTTAATAACTCCAACCTAAGTGTATGTAAACTTCCGACTTCAACAGTATATACACTGAGTGTACAAAACATTAAGGACACATTCCTAATATTGAGTTCCAAACCGATGCGCCTGGCACCCACTACCAGACCCGGTTCAAAGGCACTTACATGTTTTGTCTTGCCCATTCACCCTCTGAATGGCACATATACATAATCCATGTCTCAATTGTCTCAAGGATTAAAAATACTTCCTTAACCTGTCTCTTGCCCTTCATCTACACTGATTGAAGTGGATTTAACATATTACATCAATAAGGGATCATAGCTTTTACCTGGATTCACCTGGTCAGTCTTTGTCATGGAAAGAGCAGGTGTTCTTAATGTTTTGTACACTCAGTGTATTTCTAGTGTCTAAGTCCTAAAATCAAAATGCTCCATAAACCCGAACAACTCAGATACATGAATCTGAATGGTCCAGTGTCCCAATCACTCTAGCCACCGCTGTCTGCTGCTGTTCTCAGTGAATTATCACAGCATTACAACTGTATGTGACACATTTACTCTGGGGAGAGTCTGAGAAGGGAAGCTGTTCCCAAGATTTCTCCTTTAGTCACAGATGAAGCTTTACTTCTAATCAATTTCTGCTTCTTCATATCAACAAGGCAGGATTAAAGACCTGGCCAGATGGCTAGGCAGTTGGCACGGCTTTCTCTCTCTCTACTGCTGAATCCGTCTGACAGATACATACACTCACCGCCAGTGAAACAGACTTTTCCCATCCTCCACACACAATGAGGCATAAAAAGACTAACAGACAGAAAAATATTTGCATAAAATGCAGAAGCACACGCACTACGAACGTACACGCACGCACGCACGCACGCACGCACGCACGCACGCACGCACGCACGCACGCACGCACGCACGCACGCACGCACACGCACACACACACACACACACACACACACACACACACACACACACACACACACACACACACACACACACACACACACACACTAAGGTTTACTTACCGGTGGAGTTGAAGACCCCAGGAGAAGGGGGAGTGAAGCTCTCAGCCAGTAGGGTGTTGTAGGGAGAGGTGCCGGTACGGGTCTGTAACACTGGGTTGGTCAGGAGGTGGTTTCCCATGGTGGCTAAGAGAAAGAGACAAAACATCATAAACATCTACTTTACCATAACCATCTACTTTACCATAAACATCTACTTTACCATAACCATCTACTTTACCATCATACTTTACCATAACCATCTACTTTACCATAACCATCTACTTTACCATAACCATCTAATAAACATCTACTTTACCATAACCATCTACTTTACCATAACCATCTACTTTACCATAAACATCTACTTTACCATAACCATCTACTTTACATAACCATCTACTTTACCATAAACATCTACTTTACCATAACCACTTTACCATAAACATCTACTTTACCATAACCATCTACTTTACCATAACCATCTACTTTACCATAAACATCTACTTTACCATAACCATCTAACCATAACCATACTTTACCATAAACATCTATCTAACTTTACCATAACCATCTACTTTACCATACCATAACCATCTACTTTACCATAACCATCTACTTTACCATAACCATCTACTTTACATCTACTTTACCATAACCATCTACTTTACCATAACCATCTACTTTACCATAACCATCTAACCATAACCATCTACTTTACCATAACCATCTACTTTACCATAACCATTCTACTTTACCATAACCATCTACTTTACCATAAATATATACTTTACCATAACCATCTATCATATCTACTTTTAACCATCTACTTTACCATAACCATCTACTTTACCATAAACATCTACTTTACCATAACCATCTACTTTACCATAACCATAACCATAACCATCTACTTTACCATAACCATTTACTTTACCATAACCATCTACTTTACCATAAATATATACTTTACCATAAACATCTACTTTACCATAACCATCTACTTTACCATAAACATCTACTTTACCATAACCATCTACTTTACCATAACCATCTACTTTACCATAAACATCTACTTTACCATAACCATCTACTTTACCATAACCATCTACTTTACCATAACCATCTACTTTACCATAACCATCTACTTTACCATAAACATCTACTTTACCATAACCATCTACTTTACCATAAATATATACTTTACCATAAATATATACTTTACCATAACCATCTACTTTACCATAACCATCTACTTTACCATAACCATCTACTTTACCATAACCATTTACTTTACCATAACCATCTACTTTACCATAACCTTCAACTTTACCATAACCATCAACTTTACCATAACCATCTACTTTACCATAAATATATACTTTACCATAAATATATACTTTACCATAACCATCTACTTTACCATAACCATCTACTTTACCATAAATATCTACTTTACCATAAACATCTACTTTACCATAACCATCTACTTTACCATAACCATCTACTTTACCATAAACATCTACTTTAGCATAAATATATACTTTACCATAAATATATACTTTACCATAACCATCTACTTTACCATAACCATCTACTTTACCATAACCATCTACTTTACCATAAACATCTACTTTACCATAACCATCTACTTTACCATAACCATCTACTTTACCATAAACATCTACTTTACCATAACCATCTACTTTACCATAAATATATACTTTACCATAAATAACTTTACCATAACCATCTACTTTTAACCATCAACTTTACCATAACCATCTACTTTACCATAAATTTACTTTATATAACCATCTACTTTACCATAAATATATACTTTACCATAAATAAACTTTATAACCATCTACTTTACCATAACCATCAACTTTACCATAACCATCTACTTTACCATAACCTTCAACTTTACCATAACCATCAACTTTACCATAACCATCTACTTTACCATAAATATATACTTTACCATAAATATATACTTTACCATAACCGTCTACTTTACCATAAATATCTACTTTACCATAAACATCTACTTTACCATAAATATATACTTTACCATAAATATATACTTTACCATAAATATACACTTTACCATAAATATATACTTTACCATAAACATCTACTTTACCATAAATATATACTTTACCATAAACATCTACTTTATCATAAATATATACTTTACCATAAATATATACTTTACCATAAATATATACTTTACCATAAATATACTTTACCATAACCATCTACTTTACCATAACCATCAACTTTACCATAACCATCTACTTTACCATAACCTTCAACTTTACCATAACCATCAACTTTACCATAACCATCTACTTTACCATAAATATATACTTTACCATAAATATATACTTTACCATAACCATCTACTTTACCATAACCGTCTACTTTACCATAAATATCTACTTTACCATAAACATCTACTTTACCATAAACATATTTTTGGGTTTGTTTTGGTATATTAACAACATTTTATATGATAAAACAAAAATATAAAATACAATATAATTAGAGGCACTGTATAAATGTCAAAACAATACCTCAAAATATAATACATAATGAATATTACACATAATACACCATTAACATTATACATAGTAATACAGGCCATTGACAGGTTATTCAAAAAGATGTTGAATTCCTATTCAAATCGATTGACAGTAATGTTCTACAGAGTAATGTATTTGACAGGACACCCCTGAATGTGTTTACCTTGCTATTGTAACCTTTGAGTAAAATACATTTCCTGCGGAAAGGTGCTGTTTGCAGGCAGCGTTGCCATTTGGAATATTGTTCTGTATCTTACCACGTAGTCGAAGGGGGAATACTAATGCATATCATTACGTAGTCAGAGAGTGCAGTCATTGAAACACAGTTCATTTCACAGTGAAATGCGCATGCCACCTTTAGACAAATATAATTCAAAGAAATTGAACATTGAGAATGCTCTATAATGCCCATGTATGGCTTCAGCCCCAGGCGGTCGAATAGAAATGCCATGAAATTAAAAATAGGACAGCATGACGGAGAGTGGTCTAAGGCCAAGTGCAACCATCAGGTCTCAACCAAACCATTCATGACAGAGACAATGAGAAAGACAGAAATTCACAGAGAGAATTTCACACTAAAACACTCACATTCTTTCATTTCTTTGTTAGTTCGTTCACCCATCAACTCCCTCATTCACTCACTCTCCATTGTCCCTGTCTCTCTCCACACCAAATTACTCAGGATTAGCTGTCCAGGAACACCTGGAAAGAATATCCTGTCGACAATTTAAAAACAACAGCTTTTAAGTGTTGGAGAGAGAAAGTAGGGCAGGCACTGGGAAGCTTCATTCAGAGAGGAGGAAGCCTCATCACGCCTTGTCTCCTGGACAGATCACTATTGTCTGAAGAGAAACAAGTTGATAAAGAAGTTAAGTGGGGAAATCAAAGAGATATGAGATGCCAGCGATAACAACGAAGACAGCGGCTCTCGCCGAGATTCGTCCCATTTAATTATTGCTCCATGATAGCGTCTCTCCTTCTCTTTACTTCTCGCTCTCTCGTTCTTTCTCTCTGTCTCTCGAATGTCGCGACCATCTTTCACTTTTTGCCAACAATGACAAACTTTTCTCAAACGCTTGGGAAAAGAAAGGACTTCGCACTTGGCAGCCCCTTTGTTTAGAGTTTCTCCCTCTGGCTCTATCCCTCCTCTATCCCTCCTCAATCCCTCCTCTATCCCTCCTCAATCCCTCCTCAATCCCTCCTCTATCCCTCCTCTATCCCTCCTCAATCCCTCCTCTATCCCTCCTCTATCCCTCCTCTATCCCTCCTCAATCCCTCCTCTATCCCTCCTCAATCCCTCCTCAATCCCTCCTCTATCCCTCCTCAATCCCTCCTCTATCACTCCTCAATCCCTCTTCTATCCCTCCTCAATCCCTCCTCTATCCCTCCTCTATCCCTCCTCAATCCCTCCTCTATCCCTCCTCAATCCCTCCTCTATCCCTCCTCAATCCCTCCTCTATCCCTCCTCAATCCCTCCTCTATCCCTCCTCAATCCCTCCTCTATCCCTCCTCTATCCCTCCTCTATCCCTCCTCAATCCCTCCTCAATCCCTCCTCTATCCCTCCTCAATCCCTCCTGTATCCCTCCTCTATCCCTCCTCAATCCGTCCTTCACCTATCCCTCCTCCTCTCTTTACCCCAGCTTCCTCTGTCCTTCACTTCCTCCTTCCTCTTTCCCTATAAACTGAGTATACAAAATATTAAGAACACCTGCTCTTTCCATGACAGACTGACCAGGTGAATCCAGGTGAAAGCTTATTGATGTCACTTGTTAAATCCACTTCAATCAGTGTAGATGAAGGAGGTTAAAAAAGGAGAGGAGACAGGTTAAAGGTGAAGGAGAGGAGACAGGTTAAAGAAGGATTTTGAAGCTTTGAGACATGGGTTGTGTATGGGGTACGGTAGCATGTGCCAGGCGTACCAGTTTGTGTCAAGAACTGCAACGCTTTTCACGCTCAACAGTTTGCCGTGTTTATCAAGAATGGTCCACCACCCAATGGACATCCAGCCAACTTGATACAACGGTGGAAAGCATTGGAGTCAACATGGGCCAGCATCCCTGTGGAACGCTTTCAACACCTTGCAGAGTGGATATTGGGAAGGTGTTTCTAATGTTTGGTATACTCAGTGTATACTTTTTCCTCCGTGAAGTCAGTTCCAGGAAAGCGAATCTCCTTCCCCTCCCCTCCTCTCTTCTTACTCTCTCCTCCTCTCCTCGCACCCTCTCCCTCACTTATTCCTGTCACTCTCTTCAATAAGACTAATTACCCCCAGCCAGCTCGTACGCTAATCAGTTCATTAAAAACAAAATGGATGAAATTAACATAAAGAGTGACGGTTGATTTAGCGGCTACCTCTTTGTCATCATCAACTCTTCCCTCCCTCCCAGATAATTCTGATCCCCATGACGATGGCTGCCACAGCGACGGTATGCCACCGGCTGCTCAGGCTATTGCTCGTGTCAATGTACACTGGCTCCTCTTCCTCGCTCTCTGTCTCTGACAGTAGACTCAGCGGTGCTCCTACTTCGTTCTGCCTGTCTGTCTGTCAGTTCTGATGAGCCTGCCATAGAGGTGTGCGTGATTGGAGAGGGGGACAGCAGGGGGGTTAGAGGGGGGTTAAGGGGGTGGGGAGTCTCACCACGGTTGAGTGAAGGAGTACTGTTGATGTCTCCCGCCATGAAGGAAGATTCCGTCTGCTTCCGAACCGTGTCGTTCCACATCCTGCGGATCCGACTCTGGAACGCCGGAGAAGAGAAGCACACAGTGAAGCAAAACAAGACAGACAGACAAGAATTAACCAGACAGACAGACAGGAATTAACAAGACAGACAGACAGATAGATAGACAGACAGGAATAACCAATATGATATGATATTGTCACTATGTGAGGCTGGAACACTGCCAAGCTTACATGGATCTGTCTAAAACTACTAAGCAAACACATACATGCTACCAGAGATACATGAAGTAAATAAGCTCACGCAGTCGGCATACTAACATAAACAAGTTAATGCACGCAGATAAACAACATCAGATTGAGACGTGGTAGATCCAAATAGAGATGAAGGTTTCTGATTAGATTTGTGAAGCGTGTGATAGCCGGCATGTCAACTGTAGACTGAGAGTGTATGGTGTGTGTGTGTTTAGAGTGTTGTCAAAGAGAATTAGGTATGGGACAGGCCTACACTTTGTAGATTGGTGCGTGTAATCTGTGGGTTTGTGTATGGCATGATGTGCCCTGTGTGTGCACCCATGTAGTCCCTTAGAGTCTGTGCGTGTATGCATGCGTGCACACGTGTGTGTGTGTGTGGTGTGTATGTGGTGTGTGTGCGTGTGTGTATGTCCGTTCACTGACCTGTCTGTGTGCGGCAGCGTGGCGGGCCTGGTTGCCAGTGTAGTAGCGGTTGTTGGCACGCAGGGCAGAGTTCTTCAGGGAGCCGTGGGAGCTGGTGGTGGAGGTACGGCTGCAGCAGTACGAGTGACGCAGACACTTACTGTACTCCTTATGCACCTGCATGGAGAGAGAGGGCAAACATGACTTAGACACACGCATGTAAGCAGTAGACTCGCATACATACACACTAGTGGTGCGCGAGTCGGCTGTTTATTCACCAGCACCTGCCCATAACTGCTAATAACTCATCCTCAACTGCCCAACTATATGTGATAAAGTGAAAATCTGCACCGGATCCGCTAATATAGAAAATGTGCTGTAGGCTACAGTCAAAGATGGAGGAATGATTATTGGACAGGGGGTGCAAGACTTTATGTTTTTGCCTGATTTCGATATGTTTCTGCTTCTAATTTTCGACATTTTGGTCGGCTATTAGTTAGTCATCTTGTCTATAATTAGATACATGCACCTTCTCTTCTGTCATTATATCTTGCCATAGAAGACTAAATAAACCATTGCTCACCAGAATAAGATCATAAATTGATAGAATGAATCCTTCAGTCTAGTAAATATCGGTAGGCTAAAGTTTTCTCTGTCATCTCTGCTTCTTTCGTGGAGGAAAGATGTTTAGGGACGGGGGGGAAAATGCAATAACAAAACAAAAAAAAGTAAATTTCCAAATTACATCAGTTTGACCGGTTGTAAGCTGTGAAAACGACCCAACATTTCATTTCGGCTTGGATGCATATTTTAGGTGGTAGAAATACTATCAGCTTTTATGATGTTGATAAAGAGAGCACCTTTGCAGACAGTATCTAACTGCACATTCACATTCTCTCAAGATGCTGAAAGAAATCATATTTCTCCACTCCTGTTCCAGAATCAAAATATAGCCTACATGTGTTGTATCATTTTACTACAAGAAATGCTTAATTCTGCAGGATTTGATATTGAGACTGTGAGAGGTTATAGACCTACAGTCAGTGTCCAGATTTCCGTTTCCATTTAACCCATCTGAACAGTAGACTACAGTTCCCTTCTCGTGCCATAGGCCTATCTGAAGTCCCCGTCTGTAGAATGTGTATAGTGCCTCACAACCATCACACATAACATAGCCAGCACTGCTATCATCCTCTTTTACCACTTCTAATCTTTCACAAACATTACTTTTCTGTCCCTCCCTTCTCTTTATTTTCATTTCTCAATTTTGAGCTTTTCTCTTGAATTCAACTCTGACATTGTTATTTTTGCCTCAGTGGGTCAGAGTTAACTTTTTCTATCCGTTCCCAAAATAATTTTCAGATTGGCATGTAGGCTATTGGTGCATGTACAGTTAGGCCCTAAGGCTAATGCCAGATAGCCTAAAACAGCTCAAGAAAAACCTCAATGTAGCCTAGACATATAAATTACACAAGAATGATACATTTATGGATTTTTCATTCTGAACATACGGACTCAAGATTTTCATCAGGCAAAGACATACATGCTTTGAGAAAATTAACATTTCAAATAGACAGAACTCTGAATAGTGCACCTAGTGATGTACCGTGCATAATTACCCTGTTTAATTAACATTTGGTTAAATAATCACCTCCTTCTCACAGGAATTATTAAGGGAAAGTAACAACATAAATCAGGCTGCAGACTGTAATTATATTCCATCATGTCTATTTAAAATGTTATGCTTAGTTTACTCAATAGAAAAGGTCACTTTTAGATATGTGAGTGTTTGAGTTACCTTTTTCTGCAGAGCGCAGTGGAAGATGAAGATGAACATGCCCTGGAAGGCGTTGAAGGTGGTGAAGAGGTAGGCCATGATGATCGTGTTCTCGTTGATGAAGAGGAGGCCAAAGGACCAGGTCAGACCAAGCAGGAAGAGCAGGGCGATGGCCCCAATAGCCCATGACCTGGGGAGGAGAGGGCATGCTAATGTTAGCTTAGCATCACAATGAAACCACTCACACAGACCGAAGCCAACCCTCTACCCAGCATGGCTGTTTTGCCTTAAGATGCATGTATCTCAACTGTACTGGCTTTGAACCTACTATCTGGAATATCTGCTTTGAAAATGACTCATTGTTATTACAATACAACGTGGTCTCAGAGCATTTTGTATTATACTGTACCTAAATCTGAGGTATGTATCTCCATCATTTCAACACATATATGTTATGAATTCCAATTTGTTGTTGCTAACGTTAGCTAGGTGGCTAGCTCTTGAGTTTAGGATTTGAGGTTAAGGATTTATGGTTAAGGATAGGAGTTAGGTTAAAGGGATAAGGTTAGGGTTAGTTAAAAGGGTTAAGGTTAGGGTAAGCCAAAAGGGTTAAGGTTAGGGTTAGATTAAGGGTTAACTAAAAGGGTTAAGGTTAGGGGAAGGGTTAGCTAACATGCTAAGTAGTTGCAATATAGCTAAAAAGTAGTAACTAGTTGTAAAGTTGCTAATTAGCTAAAGTTGTCCATGATGAGATTCAAACACTCAACCTTTGGGTTGCTAGACGTTTGTTATTTGTCCACCCATCAACCCAGATCAACCACCCTACTTTTGTTTTTGCCTTAAGTAACCTTCTGTCTTATGTAACCATACCAAACATTACATATCATACTAATTTAAGTCCTGGATTTACTTATACTATGTAACCAGTCTGGACAATATGACAAACATTATTCTGCTTTTCCTTCATTTTTTCAGATTACCAATCCATCTTTCACTGATACAGGAAATGCCCTAATCACATGACCTGGGAGGCTTCACTGACCCCTAACCTCTGCTGAGTGGGACTCACTTGATGTTGTCGAGGCGACTGGAGTCAGGTTTTAGCGCAGAGGAGTTGCGGGTCATCTTGTGCACGGTGATCATGAGGAACACCAGGTTCAGCTAGGGGGGAAAGGTTAAAGGTTACACATGTCTACAACACATTCAGTGGAATCCTAGAACACCCTCTGGTCTTAAATTGTTGTAAATTTGTGAAGTTAGTCTTTAGTACAGGCCCTATGTTCCTCCAGGAACTAAGAGGATTAAGTAAATAAGTAAGAAGCCTGAATGAAAAATAATGTAATACAGTTGGTCATAATAGCATCATAATGAATGACTGTACCATAATAACAAAAGAAACAGGGCCAATGAAGCTCCAGATGAAGTAGTTATCCACCCGCAACCAGCACCTAGACATGGGACATAGGAAAAGATTCAAATATCACAGTCACACTCGCACACATGTACCCATGCACACACACATACATCACACACACAAATCACACATCACACACACACTCATCCCCTGTCTCGGAGGATATCTTAAGGAAGCTAATTAGCAGGCTTCGGCTAACTGTTCAAAACTCTTGTCCATGGGGGGAAGACAACAAAAGAGAACAATCCTCTTCAAACTACACTCCATATTACATTCCCTGTCAGGGGAACAGTCTAGGCACTCTAAACTAGCATAACCATTTCTCTCAATCTGCAGGTGAAAAGGGACTGCTTCACACATACGCTTTCTTGGTCCCATAGCTCCGGTAGTCTATGGCTGCCGAGATGCCCACCACCAGAGCTGGGAAGCAGTAGCCACACAGGTAGTAGTACTTCTTGCGGGAGTACTCGCTCTCAAACACCTCCACCAGCAACAGATAGAGCTGCACCCCCTCCAGACACATCCAGGAGAATGCAGCCAGGAAGAAGAAGTGAAGCAGCCCAGCAAAGATCGGACAGGCAATCTGAGACAGAGAGAAGGAGAAGGAGAAAGAGATGGAGGGAGACAGAGGGATTTCAAGGGCGGCAGCGTAGCCTAGTGGTTAGAGGATTGAACTAGTAACTGAAAGGTTGCAAGTTCAAATCCCTGAGCTGAAAAGGTACAAATATATTGTTCTGCCCCTGAACAAGGCAGCTAACCCACTGTTCCTATGTCATCATTGAAAATAAGAATGAGTTCTTAACTGATTTGCCTATTTAAATAAAGGCAATCGTTTTTTAAAGGGAGAGAGAGAAAGAATGAGAAGGAGAGTACAATAAAATAAAAAGAGAGATCAAAAAACTGAGGGGTGAAAAGGAATGAAAGAGAAAAGGAAAATAGCAAAGGAAGGTGAGTAAGATCCAGAAAAGGACAGCATAAGGTCATTCAAGCCCTGTAACGGAGGACCTTTTCATTCTCATGATCCATAATGAAAAGCACTTCCCATTTAAGTGCTGATGGTCTGATGGTGTTCCAAGTGCGAGACAGATGTCGCTCTGTCCTGTATTAGGTGTTCCATGCACGAGGCACTTGTCCCCTAGCCTGGCCCCAGATCAGTTATTTCACATACCACATGACAATGTCTTTACGACTTAACAAGACAGCACAAACAGATCTGGAACCAGGCTACATGTCCCTCTCTCCCTCTCCCCTCCCCTACTCACGTGGTACTGGGTCTTGTCGATTCCAATAAGGAAGAGGAGCTCTGCGATGAAGAGGTTGATGCAGAGGTTCTTGTGGATTGTGTTGCGGTCGGTCTGCAGGCCCCTCAGGAAGCAAAAGGTAGAGATGCAAATAGCCAGGCACACCAAGCTGATCACTATGCCCACCCAGGTGATCACAAACAGGATCAACTCGTGCATCCTCCCAGGGTACTGTGGAGAGAGGGATGGTGGGGATGGAGAGGGAGGAAAAGGGGTGGGGGAGAGAGATGGGGGAAAATAGGGAGAGGTGAGGTGAGGGGAGACAGATATAGGGAGGAAAGGGATGGGAGGTAGGAATGATGGGAGACAAGGGGAAAGACAAGGAGGAACAGGGTGAGAGTGAGAGTGAGAGAGAGAGTTTATTTGTAAATGTATTCACATTCAGCTAAAATGTAGAGACAAGGAGACGAAACATCCTGAAAAAAAACATGACATTCACATTCAAGTGAATGTCAGTCAGAGTTGCAGGACATGAATTTGTAAGTGTGATTGCGTGGGAGGGAGAAATAAAGAGAGAGAGAGAAAGAGAGAGAGATTGGAGAAGGAGAAAGAGAGTCGTTTGAGTAAGTGTGTGTGTGTTTGTGTGCATGTATGTGTGTGCCAAGGTTATTATAGTTTAGTGTTTTTATATTCATTTTCTATCTATTAGTTTGAAGAATATTGTTTCAAATTCAGTTTAGTTTCAGTTAGTTTCACATTCACTTTACTAGTTTTGATTTAGTTTAAAGGGGCAATCAGCAGTTGCTACATACATTTTTTGCCTTGTAAACTAATGACATGCACCCATTGATTCTTGAAGAATATTACTTATAAATGAGCTTAGTTCAACTGTCGTACCTCATCAGGACTTAAAATATTAGCTTGTTTATTCTGTTTGTAAACAAAGTAAATGTAAACAAACAATGTATAGCATAAAAACATGGTTTAAACTATAATTTGGATATCAAGCATGGTCAATCCTTGCATGCATAGCTATGTCTATGAATTTCTTGTTTTTACTTCCTGCTTTGAGAAATTGTAGAAATGGCTGCGGATACTGTAGGAATGGGCGGAGTTTAGTCATAATTATGACTGTGGGTGTGTTATCTAGTGACGGCCATCAGTATGTGCTGTGTCATAGAGATCCTGTTAAATTACTAGAGGGGCTATTTAATAAACCCTCAAAATTCCATCAGCAACTGATTTCAGCAAGTTTATGGATGTAGATTGACTGCATTGTTTGAATAGAATGTTGGCATATTGGCAGTTACTTTGAAAAATGAATGGAATAATTCCTCTACAATTGGATGGCTAGCTAGCTAACAAACATACAGTGTATCCAATTTGTAAGTCGCTCTGGATAAGAGCGTCTGCTAAATGACTTAAATGTAATGTAATGTAAATGTATATAAATTCTTTAAATTCATTATTTGACACAATATCTGATCAACTCCCTAACCAAAATGGCTGATCTTTATCCCATCATAAGAAGGTTCATGTCCATTCTAGCATTCAAATTCCCAATTATATGTGCTGTTATTGGTTGATTCAGCTCTAATGAGATTAGATAAATATATATTCCACTGTATTAGCCACATCAGTTAACATAATTTGAATGAACATTCTACATTACCGTGGAAATGATTGCGTCACAATACCAGGCAGCCATTGCGAGTGTACCCATGAGTTTACCAGTCAAATTGCCAGGGTGAGCGGTTCCAAGACCATTTTATTAATCGTTTGCTACAACACCGTGGTTGTTTCAGCAAGGTGTAATAACATTTTATCATGTTGTCAAGAGTCCAAGAGTTATCGCAGAAACAGGGCACGTTTGATCACTTTCGTCAAGTCGTTGACCATTTTTGGTCACAGCCTTCCAAAGTGTGTTGCATTATGGGGATAAAATCTGTCTGACTTGTGGTCAAAGATCATGAAGTTTTTACCCCCCCCCCCTAAGTCAATACTTTGTAGAGCAACCTTTACAGCTGCAAGTGTCTTGGGTTATGTGTCTATGAGCTTGGGACATCTAGCCACTGGGATTTTTTTCCCATTATTCAAGGGAAAACTTCTCCAGATCCTTCAAGTTGGATGGGTTCTACTGGTGTACAACAATATGTCATACCACACATTCTCAATTGGATTGAGGTCTGGGCTTCGACTAGGCCATTCCAAGACATTTAAATGTTTCCACTTAAACCACTCGAGTGTTGCTTTAGTAGTATGCTTAGAGTCATTGTCTTGCTGGAAGGTGAACCTCCGTCCCAGTCTCAAATCTCTGGAAGACTGAAACAGGTTTCCCTCAAGAATCTCCCTGTATTTAGTCCCAGCCATCATTCATTCAATTCTGACCAGTTTCCCAGTCCCTGCCGATGAAAAACATTGCATGATGCTGCCACTACCATGCTTCACTGTGGGGATGGAGTTCTCGGGGTGATGCGAGGTGTTGGGTTTGAGCCAGATATAGCGTTTTCCTGGATGGCCAAAAAGCTCACTTTTAGTCTCATCTGACCAGAGAACCTTCTTCCAAATGTATGGGAAGTCTCCCACATGCCTTTTGGGGAACACCAGAAAGCAATGGCTTTTTTTCTGGCCACTCTTCTGTAAAGGCCTGCTCTGTGGAGTGTAGGGCTTAAAGTGGTCCAGTGGTCCAATGGACAGATACTCCAATCTCCTCTGTGGAGCTTTGCAGCTACTTCAGGTTTATCTTTGGTCTCTTTGTTGCCTCTCTGATTAATGCCCTCCTTGCCTGGTTCGTGAATTTTGGTGAGCGGCCCTCTCTTGGCAGGTTTGTTGTGGTGGCATATTCTTTCATTTTTTTAATAATGGATTTAATGGTGCTCTGTGGGATGTTCAAAGTTTCTGATATATTTTATAACACAACCCTGATCTGTACTTCTACACAACTTTGTCCCTGACCTGTTTGGAGAGCTCCTTAGTCTTCATGGTGCCGCTTGCTTGGTGGTGCCCCTTGCTTACTGGAGTTGCAGACACTGGGGCCTTTCAGAACCGGTGTATATATTCTTATATATCATGTGACACGTAATTTGTTGCACCAAATCTTATTTAGGGGCTTCATAGCAAAGGGAGTGAATACATATACAGTGGGGAGAACAAGTATTTGATACACTGCCGATTTTGCAGGTTTTCCTACTTACAAAGCATGTAGAGGTCTGTAATTTTTATCATAGGTACACTTCAACTATGAGAGACGGAATTTAAAACAAAGATCCAGAAAATCACATTGTATGATTTTAAGTAATTAATTTGCATTTTATTGCATGACATAAGTATTTGACACATCAGAAAAGCAGAACTTAATATTTGGTACAGAAACCTTTGTTTGCAATTACAGAGATCATACGTTTCCTGTAGTTCTTGACCAGGTTTGCGCACACTGCAGCAGGGATTTTGGCCCACTCCTCCATACAGATCTTCTCCAGATCCTTCAGGTTTCGGGGCTGTCGCTGGGCAATATGGACTTTCAGCTCCCTCCAAAGATTTTCTATTGGGTTCAGGTCTGGAGACTGGCTAGGCCACTCCAGGATCTTGAGATGCTTCTTACGGAGCCACTCCTTAGTTGCCCTGGCTGTGTGTTTCGGGTCATTGTCATGCTGGAAGACCCAGCCACGACCCATCTTCAATGCTATTACTGAGGGAAGGAGGTTGTTGGCCAAGATCTCGCGATACATGGCCCTATCCATCCTCCCCTCAATATGGTGCAGTCGTCCTGTTCCCTTTGCAGAAAAGCATCCCTAAAGAATGATGTTTCCACCTCCATTCTTCACGGTTGATATAGTTTTCTTGGGGTTGTACTCATTCTTCTTCTTCCTCCAAACACAGCGAGTGGAGTTTAGACCAAAAAGCTCTATTTTTGTCTCATCAGACCACATGACCTTCTCCCATTCCTCCACTGGATCATCCAGAGGGTCATTGGCAAACTTCAGACGGGCCTGGACATGCGCTGGCTTGAGCAGGGGGACCTTGCGTGCACTGCAGTATTTTAATCCATGACGGCGTAGTGTGTTACTAATGGTTTTCTTTGAAGCTGTGGTCCCAGCTCTCTTCAGGTCATTGACCAGGTCCTGCCGTGTAGTTCTGGGCTGATCCCTCACCTTCCTCATGATCATTGATGCCCCACGAGGTGAGATCTTGCATGGAGCCCCAGACCGAGGGTGATTGACCGTCATCTTGAACTTCTTCCATTTTCCAATAATTGTGCCAACAGTTGTTGCCTTCTCACCAAGCTGCTTGCCTATTGTCCTGTAGCCCATCCCAGCCTTGTGCAGGTCTCCAATTTGATCCCCGATGTCCTTACACAGCCCTCTGGTCTTGACCATTGTGGAGAGGTTGGAGTCTGTTTGATTGAGTGTGTGGACAGGTGTCTTTTATACAGGCAACGAGTTCAAACAGGTGCAGTTAATACAGGGAATGAGTGGAGAACAGGAGGACTTCTTAAAGAAAAACTAACAGGGAGCCAGAATTCTTACGGGTTGGTAGGTGATCAAATACTTATGTCATGCAATAAAATGCAAATGAATTCCTTAAAAATCATACAATGTGATTTTCTGGATTTTTGTTTTAGATTCCGTCTCTCACAGTTGAAATATTTTATTAGGCAAGTCAGTTAAGAACAAATTATTATTTTCAATGATGGCCTAGGAACAGTGGGTTAACTGCCTGTTCGGGGGCAGGACGATAGATTTGTACCTTGTACTTTGTCAGCACAGGGATTTGAACTTGCAACCTTTCGGTTACTAGTCCAACACTCTAACCACTAGGCTACCATGCCACCCCATGCTTTGTATGTTAGGAAAACCTGCAAAATCGGCAGTGTATCAAATAATTGTTCTCCCCACTGCACATGCACCACTTTTCCATTTAAGTTATTTTTTAAATTTCACTTCACCAATTTGTCCATGAAATGAAATCCAAATAAAAATCCATTTAAATTACAGGTTCTAATGCAACAAAATAGGAAAAACGCCAAGGGGGATGAATACTTTCGCAAGGCACTGTATATTTAGTCTTTACCACTCAAATGCGCCCAATATATGTGGTGCTGCTCATGGCAACGTCATCTCGCTGAGTCTACCTTTAAATTATAAAGGTAGACTCAACGTGACTCGCCAGATTCCGAAGCTTGAAAACCCTATAAAAAAACATTATATTTCCCCCCTTCCCCCCCCAAAATTACTAAAACTGAACATAGTTTTGGAGTCAAAGATAACAGTTCCAGTATAGCCGGATGTGGAGATCCTGGGCTGGACTGATAACACGTGGTCTGCGGATGTGGAGATCCTGGGCTGGACTGATAACACGTGGTCTGCGGATGTGGAGATCCTGGGCTGGACTGATAACACGTGGTCTGCGGATGTGGAGATCCTGGGCTGGAGTGATAACACGTGGTCTGCGGATGTGGAGATCCTGGGTTGGACTGATAACACGTGGTCTGCGGATGTGGAGATCCTGGGCTGGAGTGATAACACGTGGTCTGCGGATGTGGAGATCCTGGGCTGGAGTGATAACACGTGGTCTGCGGATGTGGAGATCCTGGGCTGGACTGATAACACGTGGTCTGCGGATGTGGAGATCCTGGGCTGGACTGATAACACGTGGTCTGCGGATGTGGAGATCCTGGGCTGGACTGATAACACGTGGTCTGCGGATGTGGAGATCCTGGGCTGGACTGATAACACGTGGTCTGCGGATGTGGAGATCCTGGGCTGGAGTGATAACACGTGGTCTGCGGATGTGGAGATCCTGGGCTGGAGTGATAACACGTGGTCTGCGGATGTGGAGATCCTGGGCTGGACTGATAACACGTGGTCTGCGGATGTGGAGATCCTGGGCTGGAGTGATAACACGTGGTCTGCGGATGTGGAGATCCTGGGCTGGAGTGATAACACGTGGTCTGCGGATGTGAGGCTCGTAGGACGTACTGCCAAATTCTCTAAAACAACACTGAGGTGGCTGATGATTTTCGGGTTTTCATTTACTATAATAACCTTGGTGTGTGCCAGTCTTTCTGTCTGTCTGTATGCCTGTGTGTGTGTGTGTGTGTGTGTGTGTGTGTGTGTGTGTGTGTGTGTGTGTGTGTGTGTGTGTGTGTGTGTGTGTGTGTGTGTGTGTGTGTGTGTGTGTGTGTGTGTGTGTGTGTGTGTGTAATATCCACTGGACCTACATCAGGCTGGTGGTGGGCCATGAGCACAGCAAAGTTGGTGAGGTGGGAACAGGAGCAGGTGGTGTGTGTGCTGTTGGTGTCCAGCAGTCTACAACCCTGAGACGACCACTGGCCTGTCATCGACCGCTCAGAGTAATTCCAGAACGAACAGTTGGGACTGTAGTGGTTCTCTAACTGGAGGGAGAGAGTGAGAGAGGGGGGGGGGGGGTAATTTCAAAAGAAAATTCATTAACTTTATTGATACCAAAGGTAAATGGTTCTGTCGCAGGCTTTATAACAACACACAAACATAAATAACAAACATAAAGTGCTGCAATCCATTTAAACATGTTTCTATACAGTACAAGCAGATGACAGGGAAAGAAAATACAGCCTATTTAAACAGTTGGCAAATATGTGGGAGAGAGAGAGAGAAAGGGTGAGAGGTGAAATATATTGTAATGCATATGCACAGTAACAGAACAGTGTGTACAGTGTGGGGGATGTAGGGTTTGATGCTCTGTATACAGTATGTGAATGGGCCTGTTAGTCTACTACAGTACAGTATGTGTATGGGTCTGTTTGTCTACTACAGTACAGTATGTGTATGGGCCTGTTAGTCTACTACAGTACAGTATGTGTATGGGTTTGTTTGTCTACTACAGTACAGTATGTGTATGGGCTTGTTTGTCTACTACAGTACAGTATGTGGTCTTGTTTGTCTACTACAGTACAGTATGTGTATGGGCTTGTTTGTCTACTACAGTACAGTATGTGTATGGGCTTGTTTGTCTACTACAGTACAGTATGTGGTCTTGTTTGTCTACTACAGTACAGTATGTGTATGGGCTTGTTTGTCTACTACAGTACAGTATGTTGTCTTGTTTGTCTACTACAGTACAGTATGTGTATGGGCTTGTTTGTCTACTACAGTACAGTATGTGTATGGGCTTGTTTGTCTACTACAGTACAGTATGTGGTCTTGTTAGTCTACTACAGTACAGTATGTGTATGGGCTTGTTTGTCTACTACAGTACAGTATGTGTATGGGCTTGTTTGTCTACTACAGTACAGTATGTGTATGGGCTTGTTAGTCTACTACAGTACAGTATGTGGTCTTGTTTGTCTATTACAGTACAGTATATGTATGGGCTTGTTTGTCTACTACAGTACAGTATGTGTATGGGCTTGTTTGTCTACTACAGTACAGTATGTGTATGGGGTTGTTTGTCTACTACAGTACAGTATGTGTATGGGCTTGTTTGTCTACTACAGTACAGTATGTGGTCTTGTTTGTCTACTACAGTACAGTATGTGGTCTTGTTTGTCAACTACAGTACACTATGTGTATGGGCTTGTTTGTCTACTACAGTACAGTATGTGTATGGGTTTGTTTGTCTACTACAGTACAGTATATGTATGGACTTTTTTGTCTACTACAGTACAGTATGTGGTCTTGTCTGTCTACTACAGTACACTATGTGTATGGTCTTGTTTGTCTACTACAGTACAGTATGTGGTCTTGTTTGTTTGTATGGGCTTGTTTGTCTACTACAGTACAGTATGTTGTCTTGTTTGTCTACTACAGTACAGTATGTGGTCTTGTTTTTCTACTACAGTACACTATGTGTATGGTCTTGTTTGTCTACTACAGTACAGTATGTGGTCTTGTTTGTCTACTACAGTCTTGTTTGTCTACAGTATGTGTACTACAGTACAGTATGTGTATGGGCTTGTTTGTCTACTACAGTACAGTATATGTATGGACTTTTTTGTCTACTACAGTACAGTATGTGGTCTTGTTTGTCTCTACAGTACAGTCTACTACAGTACAGTATGTTGTCTTGTTTGTCTACTACAGTACAGTATGTGGTCTTGTTTTTCTACTACAGTACACTATGTGTATGGTCTTGTTTGTCTACTACAGTACAGTATGTGGTCTTGTTAGTCTACTACAGTATAGTATGTGCTCTTGTTTTTCTACTACAGTACAGTATGTTTATGGTCTTGTTTGTCTACTACAGTACAGTATGTTGTCTTGTTTGTCTACTACAGTACAGTATGTGGTCTTGTTTTTCTACTACAGTACAGTATATTGTCTTGTTTGTCTACTACAGTACAGTATGGGGTCTTGTTTTTCTACTACAGTACAGTATGTGTATGGTCTTGTTTGTCTACTACAGTACAGTATGTGTATGGTCTTGTTTGTCTACTACAGTACAGTATGTGGTCTTGTTAGTCTACTACAGTATAGTATGTGCTCTTGTTTTTCTACTACAGTACAGTATGTTTATGGTCTTGTTTGTCTACTACAGTTCAGTATGTTGTCTTGTTTGTCTACTACAGTACAGTATGTGGTCTTGTTTTTCTACTACAGTACAGTATGTGTATGGTCTTGTTTGTCTACTACAGTACAGTATGTGTATGGTCTTGTTTGTCTACTACAGTACAGTATGTGGTCTTGTTTGTCTACTACAGTACAGTATGTGGTCTTGTTTTTCTACTACAGTACAGTATGTGTATGGTCTTGTTTGTCTACTACAGTACAGTATGTGTATGGTCTTGTTTGTCTACTACAGTACAGTATGTGGTCTTGTTTGTCTACTACAGTACAGTATGTGGTCTTGTTTTTCTACTACAGTACAGTATGTGTATGGTCTTGTTTGTCTACTACAGTACAGTATGTGTATGGTCTTGTTTGTCTACTACAGTACACTATGTGTATGGGCTTGTTTGTCTACTACAGTACAGTATGTGTATGGTCTTGTTTGTCTACTACAGTACAGTATATGTATGGGCTTGTTTGTCTACTACAGTACAGTATGTGTATGGGCTTGTTTGTCTACTACAGTACAGTATGTGGTCTTGTTTTTTCTACTACAGTACAGTATGTGTATGGGCTTGTTTGTCTACTACAGTACAGTATGTGTATGGGCTTGTTTGTCTACTACAGTACAGTATATGTATGGGCTTGTTTGTCTACTACAGTACAGTATGTGTATGGGCTTGTTTGTCTACTACAGTACAGTATGTGTATGGGCTTGTTTGTCTACTACAGTACAGTATATGTATGGGCTTGTTTGTCTCCTACAGTACAGTATATGTATGGGCTTGTTTGTCTACTACAGTACAGTATATGTATGGGCTTGTTTGTCTACTACAGTACAGTATGTGTATGGGCTTGTTTGTCTACTACAGTACAGTATGTGGTCTTGTTTTTTCTACTACAGTACAGTATGTGTATGGGCTTGTTTGTCTACTACAGTACAGTATGTGTATGGGCTTGTTTGTCTACTACAGTACAGTATATGTATGGGCTTGTTTGTCTACTACAGTACAGTATGTGTATGGGCTTGTTTGTCTACTACAGTACAGTATGTGTATGGGCTTGTTTGTCTACTACAGTACAGTATGTGTATGGGCTTGTTTGTCTACTACAGTACAGTATGTGTTTGGGCTTGTTAGTCTACTACAGTACAGTATGTGGTGTAGTGTTTAACCTCCTGTATGTGTACATTATGTCAATGTACATTTATGTTTGTGTATTTATTATTATTTAAAATGTTATTGTACCTTAGTTTAACTAGGCAAGTCAGGGTTAACTGCCTTGTTCAGGGGCAGAACGGCAGATTTTTAAATTGTCAGCTCGGGGATTCAATCTTTCAACCTTTCGGTTTATGCAAGTGTATGTGAGTGTAATTTTCACGTGAGTGTATTGTGTATATTGGAGTTTATTGTGTGTATGTGAGTGAAGTGTGTATACTGGAGTGTATTGTGTATGGGAGTGTATTGTCTGTATGGGAGTGTATTGTGTATGGGTGTGTCTCGTATATATGGGAGTGTATTATGTATGGGTGTGTATTGTGTGTATGGGAGTGTATTGTGTATAGTGTATGGGTGTATATTCTGTCTATGTGAGTGTATTGTGTATGGGAGTGTATTGTGTGTATGGGAGTGTATTGTGTATGGGAGATGGGAGTGTATTGTGTATGGGTGTGTATTGTATGTATGGGAGTGTATTGTGTATGGGTGTATATTGTGTGTATGTGAGTGTATTGTATATGGGAGTGTATTGTGTGTATGGGAGTGTATTGTGTATGGGTGTGTATTGTGTGTATGGAAGTGTATTGTGTATATGGGAGTGCATTGTGTATATGGGAGTGCATTGTGTGTATGGGAGAGTTTGTGGACTGTATGTGTGTGAGTCACAGGAGGTTGGTGGCACCTTTATTGGGGTGAATGGGCTCATGGTAATGTCTGGAGCGTAATGAATGGAATGGTATCAAATACATCAAACACATGGTTTTCATGTGTTTGATGCCAATCCATTTGCTATGTTCCGGCCATTGTTATGAGCCGTTCTGTAAGTATGTAAGCGTATGACATTAAATGTATCTGTAAGTGTATACCTGTAAGTGTTTGAGTGTGAACACCACCGGCTCAGTGAGGAACACTCTGCTGGACTCTTTATTGATGGAGGCGGCGATGACGTGGGAGTTGACCGCCAAGCCCTGCTCCCCCGGTGCCGCCTCCAGCTCCATCTTCACCGTGGCGTTCTCCGTAGACAGGAAGGAGCCCAAGTTCTTATAAAGAACAAACACTACCTTGACTTGGCCTGGAGGGGGAGAGAGAGATGAGAGACGGGGAGCGACGGGGAGAGACGGGTAGAGAGCGAAAGGGTCAGAGTGAGAGACGGGGAGCGGGAGAAAGAAGAAGAGAGAGAGATAGAGAGAGGAAATGAGAGAGGGAAAGGAAACAGAGAAAAAAGAAACCGAAATAGTGTGTGAAGGGAGCATAATAAGGAGAGCGAGTCAGACAGAGTAATAGAACAGAAAGAGGTAAAGGAGAGGGAAGGGGGGAGGAGAGAGAGTCAGAGAGAGAGATAGAACATAAAGAGGGGAAGGGGGAGGGGGGGAGGAGAGGGAGTAAGAGAGAGATAGAACATAAAGAGGGGAAGGGGGAAGGAGAGAGAGTCAGAGAGAGAGATAGAACATAAAGAGGGGAAGGGGGAAGGAGAGAGAGTCAGAGAGAGAGATAGAACATAAAGAGGGGAAGGGGGAAGGAGAGATAGAACATAAAGAGGGGAAGGGGGAAGGAGAGAGAGTCAGAGAGAGAGATAGAACATAAAAGGGGAAGGGGATGGAGAGAGAGTCAGAGAGAGAGATAGAACATAAAGAGGGGAAGGGGGAAGGAGAGAGAGTCAGAGAGAGAGATAGAACATAAAGAGGGGAAGGGGGAAGGGAGAGAGTCAGAGAGAGAGATAGAACATAAAGAGGGGAAGGGGGATGGAGAGAGAGTCAGAGAGAGAGAGAGATAGAACATAAAGAGGGGAAGGGGGAAGGGGGAGAGAGAGTCAGAGAGAGAGATAGAACATAAAGAGGGGAAGGGGGAAGGAGAGAGAGTCAGAGAGAGAGATAGAACATAAAGAGGGGAAGGGGGGATGGAGAGAATCAGAGAGACAGATAGAACATAAAGAGGGGCAGGGGGATGGAGAGAGAGTCAGAGAGAGAGATAGAACATAAAGAGGGGAAGGGGGATGGAGAGAGAAAAGAGAAAGAGGAAAAGGAGGAATAGTAAAGAGAGAAGACAGAAATAGCAAGAGAGGACGGGGGAAAGGAGGAAAGGGAGAGAGGCAGAGTGACAGGGGGGAGAGAGAGAGAGTTAGTGAAGGTTAGAATGATGGTAAGAACCGTTTCATTTTGACTGGTGGGAAAGAGGGGATATTTAATGTGGAGGGCAATGGAACATTCATCCCTCAAGCATTCACAGATCTCCTATTATTCCATATGAATTTTTCATGTGCGTTTGTTTCAATCATTCTAATCTGGTTCCCACTGCAGAGCCGAGCGCTGACAGAAAACAGAGAAAGGGGAGAGGGAGGGATGGAGGGAGGGAGAGGAGGAATGGAGGACTGGAGGGAGGGAGAGGAGGAATGGAGGGAGGATTGGAGGGAGGACTGGAGGAAGGACTGGAGGGAGGGAGAGGAGGAATGGAGGAATGGAGGGAGGACTGGAGGGAGGACTGGAGGGAGGGAGAGGAGGAATGGAGGGAGGACTGGAGGGAGGACTGGAGGGAGGGAGAGGAGGAATGGAGGGAGGGAGAGGGGGAGGAGGAGGGGAGAGGGGGAGGAGGAGGGGGGCTTGAAACGGGAGAAGAGATTAGAGAAGGGTATAAAATGGTGGAGAGATGGAGCAAGAGAGAGAGAGAGAGAGAGAGAGAGAGAGAGAGAGAGAGAGAGAGAGAGAGAGAGAGAGAGAGAGAGAGAGAGCTGAGATTGCTCTGTCAGGCTGTGGGTGATAGTCATCTACACGCCTCTCCAGCGATTCTATTAGGAGTGTTGTTCGGAAACCATCAAGGAAGAAATGGTCTCAGCGCTTTTATTAATCTGATTGGCCTGTTATTATGAAACAATAACTTGGTCAACTGCATGCAGATTACTTTAGACTCGCATGAAAATGCAAATGGAAACATTGACTGAGAGATCCCTGAGCCCATATCTCAGGTCATGAAGGGAACGGGAGATCCCTGAGCCTACATCCCAGGTCATGAAGTGAACAGGAGATCCCTGAGCCCATATCTCAGGTCATGAAGTGAACGGGAGATCCCTGAGCCCATATCTCAGGTCATGAAGTGAATGGGAGATCCCTGAACACATATCTCAGGTCATGAAGTGAACGGGAGATCCAGAGCCCATATCTCAGGTCATGAAGTGAATGGGAGATCCCTGAACCCATATCTCAGGTCATGGAGTGAACGGGAGATCCCTGAGCCCATATCCCGGGTCAAGGAGTGAACGGGAGATACCTGAGCCCATATCTCAGGCCATGGAGTGAACGGGAGATCCCTGAGCCCATATCTCGGGTCATGGAGTGAACGGGAGATCCAGAGCCCATATCTCAGGTCATGGAGTGAACGGGAGATCTAGAGCCCATATCTCAGGTCATGAAGTGAACGGGAGATCCCTGAGCCCATATCTCAGGTCATGGAGTGAAAGGGAGATCCCTGAGCCCATATCTCAGGTCATGAAGTGAACGGGAGATCCAGAGCCCATATCTCAGGTCATGAAGTGAACGGGAGATCCAGAGCCCATATCTCAGGTCATGGAGTGAACGGGAGATCCCTGAGCACATATCTCAGGTCATGGAGTGAACGGGAGAACCCTTCCTGAGCATCTCTGGGAGCCCATATCTCAGGTCATGGAGTGAACGGGAGATCCCTGAGCCCATATCTCAGGTCATGGAGTGAACGGGAGATCCAGAGCCCATATCTCAGGTCATGAAGTGAATGGGAGATCCCTGAACCCATTTCTCAGGTCATGGAGTGAACGGGAGATCCAGGGCCCATATCTCAGGTCATGGAGTGAACGGGAGATCCAGAGCCCATATCTCAGGTCATGAAGTGAATGGGAGATCCCTGAACCCATTTCTCAGGTCATGGAGTGAACGGGAGATCCAGGGCCCATATCTCAGGTCATGGAGTGAACGGGAGATCCAGAGCCCATATCTCAGGTCATGAAGTGAACGGGAGATCCCTGATCCCATATCTCAGGTCATGGAGTGAAAGGGAGATCCAGAGCCCATATCTCAGGTCATGCCCATATCTCAGTCATGAACGGGAGATCCAGAGCCCATATCTCAGGTCATGAAGTGAACGGGAGATCCAGAGCCCATATCTCAGGTCATGGAGTGAACGGGAGATCCAGAGCCCATATCTCAGGTCATGAAGTGAACGGGAGATCCCTGAGCCCATATCTCAGGTCATGGAGTGAACGGGAGATCCAGAGCCCATATCTCAGGTCATGGAGTGAACGGGAGATCCAGAGCCCATATCTCAGGTCATGAAGTGAACGGGAGATCCAGAGCCCATATCTCAGGTCATGAAGTGAAAGGGAGATCCAGAGCCCATATCTCAGGTCATGGAGTGAACGGGAGATCCAGAGCCCATATCTCAGGTCATGGAGTGAACGGGAGATCCCTGAGCCCATATCTCGGGTCATGGAGTGAACGGGGAGATCTCAGGTCATGGAGTGAGCCCATATCTCAGGTCATGGAGTGAACGGGAGATCCCTGAGCCATGGAGTGAATATCTCAGGTCATGGAGTGAACGGGAGATCCCTGAGCCCATATCTCAGGTCATGGAGTGAACGGGAGATCCCTGAGCCTATATCTCGGGTCATGGAGTGAACGGGAGATCCCTGAGCCCATATCTCAGAGCCCATATCTCAGGTCATGGAGTGAACGGGAGATCCAGAGCCCATATCTCAGGTCATGAAGTGAAGATCCCAGAGCCCATATCTCAGGTCATGGAGTGAACGGGAGATCCCTGAGCCCATATCTCAGGTCATGGAGTGAACAGGAGATCCCTGAGCCCATATCTCAGGTCATGGAGTGAACGGGAGATCCCTGAGCCCATATCTCAGGTCATGGAGTGAACGGGAGATCCCTGAGCCCATATCTCAGGTCATGAAGTGACAGGGAGATCCCTGAGCCCATATCTCAGGTCATGGAGTGAACGGGAGATCCAGAGCCCATATCTCAGGTCATGGAGTGAACGGGAGATCCCTGAGCCCATATCTCAGGTCATGGAGTGAACGGGAGATCCCTGAGCCCATATCTCAGGTCATGGAGTGAACGGGAGATCCCTGAGCCCATATCTCAGGTCATGGAGTGAACGGGAGATCCCTGAGCCCATATCTCAGGTCATGAAGGTCATGGAGATCCCAGAGCCCATATCTCAGGTCATGGAGTGAACGGGGGAGATCCCTGAGCCCATATCTCAGGTCATGGAGTGAACGGGAGATCCTGAGCCCATATCTCAGGTCATGGAGTGAACGGGAGATCCCTGAGCCCATATCTCAGGTCATGGAGTGAACGGGAGATCCAGAGCCCATATCTCAGGTGAATGGGAGATCCCTGAGCCCATATCTCAGGTCATGGAGTGGGAGATCCCTGAGCCCATATCTCAGGTCATGGAGTGAACGGGAGATCCCTGAGCCCATATCTCAGGTCATGGAGTGAACGGGAGATCCCTGAGCCCATATCTCAGGTCATGGAGTGAACGGGAGATCCAGAGCCCATATCTCAGGTCATGAAGTGAACGGGAGATCCAGAGCCCATATCTCAGGTCATGGAGTGAACGGGAGATCCAGAGCCCATATCTCAGGTCATGGAGTGAACGGGAGATCCAGAGCCCATATCTCAGGTCATGGAGTGAACGGGAGATCCAGAGCCCATATCTCAGGTCATGGAGTGAACGGGAGATCCCTGAGCCCATATCTCAGGTCATGGAGTGAACGGGAGATCCAGAGCCCATATCTCAGGTCATGGAGTGAACGGGAGATCCAGAGCCCATATCTCAGGTCATGAAGTGAACGGGAGATCCCTGAGCCCATATCTCAGGTCATGGAGTGAATCTCAGGTCATGGAGGAGATCGGGAGATCCCTGAGCCCATATCTCAGGTCTGAGCCCATATCTCGGGTCATGGAGTGATACGGGAGATCCCTGAGCCCATATCTCAGGTCATGGAGTGAACGGGAGATCCCTGAGCCTATATCTCGGGTCATGGAGTGAACGGGAGATCCCTGAGCCCATATCTCAGGTCATGGAGTGAACGGGAGATCCAGAGCCCATATCTCAGGTCATGGAGTGAACGGGAGATCCCTGAGCCCATATCTCAGGTCATGGAGTGAACGGGAGATCCCTGAGCCCATATCTCAGGTCATGGAGTGAACGGGAGATCCAGAGCCCATATCTCAGGTCATGAAGTGAACGGGAGATCCAGAGCCCATATCTCAGGTCATGGAGTGAACGGGAGATCCCTGAGCCCATATCTCGGGTCATGGAGTGAACGGGAGATCCCTGAGCCCATATCTCAGGTCAGTGGAGATCCAGAGCCCATATCTCAGGTCACGGGAGATCCCTGAGGGAGTGAACGGGAGATCCAGAGCCCATATCTCAGGTCATGGAGTGAACGGGAGATCCCTGAGCCCATATCTCAGGTCATGGAGTGAACGGGAGATCCCTGAGCCCATATCTCAGGTCATGGAGTGAACGGGAGGAGATCCCTGAGCCCATATCTCAGGTCATGGAGTGAACGGGAGATCCCTGAGCCCATATCTCGGGTCATGGAGTGAACGGGAGATCCCTGAGCCCATATCTCAGGTCATGGAGTGAACGGGAGATCCCTGAGCCCATATCTCAGGTCATGGAGTGAACGGGAGATCCCTGAGCCCATATCTCAGGTCATGGAGTGAACGGGAGATCCCTGAGCCCATATCTCAGGTCATGGAGTGAACGGGAGATCCAGAGCCCATATCTCAGGTCATGAAGTGAACGGGAGATCCCTGAGCCCATATCTCAGGTCATGGAGTGAACGGGAGATCCAGAGCCCATATCTCAGGTCAGTGAACGGGAGATGGAGTGGAACGGGAGATCCCTGAGCCCATATCTCAGGTCATGGAGTGAACGGGAGATCCCTGAGCCCATATCTCAGGTCATGGAGTGAACGGGAGATCCAGAGCCCATATCTCAGGTCATGGAGTGAACGGGAGATCCAGAGCCCATATCTCAGGTCATGGAGATCCAGAGCCCATATCTCAGGTCATGAAGTGAGATCCCTGAGCCCATATCTCAGGTCATGGAGTGAACGGGAGATCCCTGAGCCCATATCTCAGGTCATGGAGTAAACGGGAGATCCAGAGCCCATATCTCGGGTCATGAAGTGAACGGGAGATCCCTGAGCCCATATCTCAGGTCATGGAGTGATCAGGAGATCCTTGAACCCATATCTCGGGTCATGCAGTGAACGGGAGATCCCTGAGCCCATATCTCAGGTCATGGAGTGAACGGGAGATCCCTGAGCCCATATCTCGGGTCATGGAGTCGGGAGATCCCTGAGCCCATATCTCAGGTCATGGAGTGAACGGGAGATCCCTGAGCCCATATCTCGGGTCATGGAGTGAACGGGAGATCCCTGAGCCCATATCTCAGGTCATGGAGTGAACGGGAGATCCCTGAGCCCATATCTCAGGTCATGGAGTGAACGGGAGATCCAGAGCCCATATCTCAGGTCATGGAGTGAACGGGAGATCCCTGAGCCCATATCTCAGGTCATGGAGTGAACGGGAGATCCAGAGCCCATATCTCAGGTCATGGAGTGAATCCGGGAGATCCCTGAGCCCATATCTCAGGTCATGGAGTGAACGGGAGATCCAGAGCCCATATCTCAGGTCATGGAGTGAACGGGAGATCCAGAGCCCATATCTCAGGTCATGGAGTGAACGGGAGATCCAGAGCCCATATCTCAGGTCATGGAGTGAACGGGAGATCCCTGAGCCCATATCTCAGGTCATGGAGTGAACGGGAGATCCAGAGCCCATATCTCAGGTCATGGAGTGAACGGGAGATCCCTGAGCCCATATCTCAGGTCATGGAGTGAACGGGAGATCCCTGAGCCCATATCTCAGGTCATGGAGTGAACGGAGGAGCCCATATCTCAGGTCATGGAGTGAGCCCATATCTCAGGTCATGGAGTGAATGGGAGATCCCTGAGCCCATATCTCGGGTCATGGAGTGAACGGGAGATCCCTGAGCCCATATCTCAGGTCATGGAGTGAACGGGAGATCCAGAGCCCATATCTCAGGTCATGGAGTGAACGGGAGATCCCTGAGCCCATATCTCGGGTCATGGAGTGAACGGGAGATCCCTGAGCCCATATCTCAGGTCATGGATTGAACGGGAGATCCCTGAGCCCATATCTC
This sequence comes from Oncorhynchus gorbuscha, assembly GCF_021184085.1. Lineage (NCBI taxonomy): Eukaryota > Metazoa > Chordata > Actinopteri > Salmoniformes > Salmonidae > Oncorhynchus > Oncorhynchus gorbuscha. The sequence goes on along the minus strand of NC_060188.1, from coordinate 10,286,414 downwards.
AGGTCATGGAGTGAACGGGAGATCCAGAGCCCATATCTCAGGTCATGGAGTGAACGGGAGATCCCTGAGCCCATATCTCAGGTCATGGAGTGAACGGGAGATCCCTGAGCCCATATCTCAGGTCATGGAGTGAACGGGAGATCCAGAGCCCATATCTCAGGTCATGGAGTGAACGGGAGATCCCTGAGCCCATATCTCAGGTCATGGAGTGAACGGGAGATCCAGAGCCCATATCTCAGGTCATGGAGTGAACGGGAGATCCCTGAGCCCATATCTCAGGTCATGGAGTGAACGGGAGATCCAGAGCCCATATCTCAGGTCATGAAGTGAACGGGAGATCCCTGAGCCCATATCTCAGGTCATGGAGTGAACAGGAGATCCCTGAGCCCATATCTCGGGTCATGGAGTGAACGGGAGATCCCTGAGCCCATATCTCAGGTCATGGAGTGAACGGGAGATCCCTGAGCCTATATCTCGGGTCATGGAGTGAACGGGAGATCCCTGAGCCCATATCTCAGGTCATGAAGTGAACGGGAGATCCAGAGCCCATATCTCAGGTCATGGAGTGAACGGGAGATCCCTGAGCCCATATCTCGGGTCATGGAGTGAACGGGAGATCCCTGAGCCCTTATCTCGGGTCATGGAGTGAACGGGAGATCCCTGAGCCAATATCTCAGGTCATGGAGTGAACGGGAGATCCAGAGCCCATATCTCAGGTCATGGAGTAAACGGGAGATCCCTGAGCCCATATCTCGGGTCATGGAGTAAACGGGAGATCCCTGAGCCCATATCTCAGGTCATGGAGTGAACGGGAGATCCAGAGCCCATATCTCAGGTCATGGAGTGAACGGGAGCGCTGTAGGGTTTGACTGTGATGTGATGACCGTGATAAGGTTACTGACCATTGCGGCTGTACTGTTTGATGGTGGAGGCGGAGAGCTGGATGGTGCTGTCGCTCACGTAGTTCTGAGGAAAGGACAGGTCCTGAAGGTCCATCTCTGTGTTCAACACGTGCACCTCCAGATCTAAGATACACACACAGGCATGTGGGAACAAATGGTTAGAGTTGTTCTGCTTTTCCAGGATATTGAGCATGTCCTGCTCTACACCTATCCACCTATTGGAATTACTATGGCTACTAATTCCAATGACTAATCACACACATGCATGTCCCCCACTGCTTCCATTTCCCCCTATTTCTTACCGATATTGGGGGCCCGGTCGGTGAAGCGGTTGCCGTACATGTTGTTGGCCAATAGGAATGCTCCTTTCTCCAGGACGTCCAATAGCATGGTGGCGGTGTGGGCCTGCTCCGTAGTGTTCATGTCCTGCCACGACTCCAGAGCCTCTGTACGCAGCAGGTTGTCCACTGTCTGCACTACCGCCTGGCAACGCAGAGGGGCGCTAGTTCACACTACTGTATTACACTGCATTACGTTACACATGCTACTGCTGTACATTACACATGCTACTGCTGTACATTACATTACACATGCTACTGCTGTACATTACACATGCTACTGCTGTACATTACCTTACACATGCTACTGCTGTACATTACACATGCTACTGCTGTACATTACATTACACATGCTACTGCTGTACATTACATTACACATGCTACTGCTGTACATTACATTACACATGCTACTGCTGTACATTACATTACACATGCTACTGCTGTACATTACATTTTCTGCTGCTCTACTCTTATAGTAGACGTTTGACCTGTTATCCAATTTATAACAGAGGCCTGTATGTTTGATTCACCATGTGATTCTCTTATACTATACAGGGCTGTATGTTCGATTCATCGTGTGATTCTCGTGTACTATACAGGCCTGTATGACACGCACAGGGTCAATTGAGTATTCTTCATTGTACAGTGGAAGGGAGAGAATTACAGCTGCACTTCTATGCTCTTCACACAATCACCATACATTTCCCCTTACCATACATCACCATACATTTCCCCTTACCATACATCACCATACATTTCCCCTTACCATACATCACCATACATTTCCCCTTACCATACATCACCATACATTTCCCCTTACCATACATCACCATACATTTCCCCTTCCCCTTACCATACATCACCATATATTTCCCCTTACCATACATCACCATATATTTCCCCTTACCATACATCACCATACCATACCATATTTCCCCTAACCATACATCACCATTCACCTTACCATGCAACACCATACATTTCCCCTTACCATACATCACCATATATTTCCCCTTACCATACATCACCATACATTTCCCCTTCCCCTTACCATACATCACCATACATTTCCCCTTCCCATTACCATACATTTCCCCTTACCATACATCACCATACATTTCCCCTTCCTTACCCATCACATCACATCACCATATATTTCCCCTTACCATACATCACCATACATTTCCCCTTCCCCTTACCATACATCACCATACATTTCCCCTTCCCATTACCATACATCACCATACATTTCCCCTTACCATACATCACCATACATTTCCCCTTACCATACATCACCATAGACATTTTACCCTTACCATACATCACCATACATTTTACCATACATCACCATATATTTACCATACATCACCATACATTTCCCCTTACCATACATCACCATACATTTCCCCTACATCACCATACATTTTACCATCCATCACCATACATTTCCCCTTACCATACATCACCATACATTTCCCCTTCCCCTTACCATACATCACCATACATTTCCCCTTCACCTTACCATACATCACAATACATTTCCCCTTACCATACATCACCATATATTTCCCCTTACCATACATCACCATACATTTCCCCTTACCATACATCACCATATATTTCCCCTTACCATACATCACCATACATTTCCCCTTCCCCTTACCATACATTTCCCCTTCACCTTACCATACATCACCATACATTTCCCCTTACATTTACATTTAAGTCATTTAGCAGACGCTCTTATCCAGAGCGACTTACAAATTGGTGCATTCACCTTATGACATCCAGTGGAACAGTCACTTTACAATAGTGCATCTAAATCTTAAAGGGGGGGGGGTGAGAAGGATTACTTATCCTACCATACATTTCCCCTTCCCCTTACCATACATCACCATACATTTCCCCTTACCATACATTTCCCCTTCCCCTTACCATACATTTCCCCTTCCCCTTACCATACATCACCATACATTTCCCCTCCCCTTACCATACATTCCCCTTCCCATTACCATACATTTCCCCTTCCCCTTACCATACATCACCATACATTTCCCCTTACCATACATCACCATACATTTCCCCTTACCATACATCACCATACATTTCCCCTTCCCCTTACCATACATCACCATACATTTCCCCTTACCATACATCACCATACATTTCCCCTTCCCCTTACCATACATCACCATACATTTCCCCTTACCATACATCACCATACATTTCCCCTTCCCCTTACCATACATCACCATACATTTCCCCTTCCCCTTACCATACATTTCCCCTTCCCCTTACCATACATCACCATACATTTCCCCTTACACTAAACCTATTAAAACCATTCAAATTATGTATATTGACCATATACTGTGTTACATTTGTGTTGCTTCATAAGTTACAGTACAACCAATGCTAAACAAGGGCACTCTAGTGACACACTACAACACAGCAGACTTTGCATAGATTGTACACCCCTGCAGATTTGTATGTATTTTGTTCCAATGCACAACAGACAGGTTAACCAGTTGAAGCTAGGGGGGCGCTATTTCATTATTGGATAAAAAAACGTGCCCGTTTTAAGCGCAATATTTTGTCACAAAAAGATGCTCGACTATGCATATAATTGCCAGCTTTGGAAGGAAAACACTCTGACGTTTTCAAAACTGCAAAGATATCATCTGTGGGTGCCCCAGAACTGATCTTACAGGCGAAACCAAGATGCAACTTCAAACAGGAAATGAGTAGGATTTTTGAGGCTCTGTTTTCCATTGTCTCCTTATATGGCTGTGAAAGCGCCACGAATTAGCCTGCCCTTTCTATCGTTTCTCCAAGTTGTCTGCAGCATTGTGACGTATTTGTAGGCATATCATTGGAAAATTGGCCATAAGAGACTACATTTAACAGGGGTCCGCCCAGTGTCCTTTGTTGAAATTGTTGCGTAATCTCCAAGCTGCTCGCATTCATCCATGTGATTGAGACAGAGAGGAGACTTCCAGGAATGCTATATCATGAAGAGATATGTGAAAAACACCTTGAGGATTGATTCTAAACAACGTTTACCATGTTTCAGTCGATATTATGGAGTTAATGTGGAAGAAAGTTTGGCGTTTGGATGAATGAATTTTCGTTTTTTTTGGTAGCCAAACATGATGCAGAAAATGGACCGATTTCTCCTGCACAACTAATCTTTCAGGAAATCTGAACATTTGCTATCTAACTGAGAGTCTCCTCATTGAAAACATGCGAAGTTCTTCAAAGGTAAATGATTTATTGAATGTTTTTGCTGGTTTTTGTGAAAATGTTGCCTGCTAATGCTAACGCTAAATGCTAACGCTAAATGCTAAAGCTAAATGCTAAATGCTAGTTTGCTATGGTTGAGAAGCATATTTTGAAAATCATTTGCGATTTTCATGAATAGTTAACGTTGGTTATGATAATGAGCTTGAGGCTGTATTCACGATCCCAGATCCGGGATGGCTCGACGCAAGAAGTTAAGGAACACATATGCTGCAGAATGACAGAAATCATTCATATGTAGAGATACATCATGCATTCTATGATATCACACACAGGATCATTTCATACTATCAAATGACCCCTTACACATAGCCAGAGATATCATACTGTATTGAACAGTACACAGCCAAGGCTCATATAGCAATGTATATCACTATAGTAACATTACAGTGAAACTTAGCTGAGTTATGTCACAGAAACATTATTACTGCTTCTATTACTCCGCCCACATTTCAGAGAGATACTATGAACATGAGGAAAAACTACAAAGAAAGCAGCAGCCTGAGGAAATATTACAGACACATTTCAGGCATCCAGAGAGATATCAGCCTTACAGCACACACACACACACACACACACACACACACACACACACACACACACACACACACACACACACACACACACACACACACACACACACACACACACACACACACACACACACACACACACACACACACACACACACACACACACACACACACACACACACACACACACACACACACCGCTGCACCGCACTCCACCTGCAACTAGAATGATTCTGAACAAGTTACATGATATATCTCAGCCTAAAGGAATCCTACACAGTACACACATACGTCTACTACAGACTAGGGGTTATCTTTCCCACATTATTCTCAGTAGTCAGTACACTGGTGGGCTAGAAGATATTGTCCATTTAAAGTTTGGGGATTAAAGGGGAAGGTTACCTGGATGTAAGCCCGACAGGTCCTCTCTCTCTTCTGGAGCTGATAGGAGGGAGGACAATAGTGTTACAGTACACTTCTATAGGGTACTGTAACACCAAAACAATGGAAAACTGCAAGTCCAGAGGGATGTTACACAGTATGGGTCTGTTAGCGTGCATTTTTAAACACCCAGTTCAGTTTGTCTGTGAGTGTGTGTGAATGTGTCTATGTGTGAGTGTGTGTGTTTGTACAACTTTGTGTTTGTGTACATCTATCTGTGTGTGTGTGTGTGTGTGTGTGTGTGTGTGTGTGTGGTGTGTGTTTGCACATGTGTGTCTTCTACCTTGTTGTAGTTGCGTGCGGCTGACTCCTTGTTGCCGGGCCGCAGGGCCTGAAGCTGGGCATCCAGTATGTCAAGCAGCTGTTCCATCAGACGCACTGACGAGCTGACATCACCAGCGTGGATCCGCCCCCGTGTGTGGTTCACCAACTCCCCAGCAATGTTGGCAGCATTCTCACCGCTCTTTATCTACACAGAGACACACATTTCCACCACTGGGTACTACACAGAGGAGTGTGTGTTGGGGGTTGCTGATGCTTGAGAGTGGTAAGTTGAAGGTGCGGAGTAGACGCACGTTTTGTTAATAAGGAATACATTTACATTACATCATTTAAGTCATTTAGCAGACGCTCTTATCCAGAGCGACTTACAAATTGAATACACTTTAAATATACTCAATAAAATAGTTGTAACTCAATTATCTTTTAATATACTTTAAATATACTTAATAAAAATAGTATTTCCATCATCTTGACCTTAATGGCCTTCCATAGGGTGAAAGACTAACTATAGAAAGTGGAGGATGAAGAGTGGATTTGAATATGGGTCTAGTTGAAATGAGTCATTCTAATGAGTGAAAATCTTAGTGATATGGTGGTGATGGGTTTTAATCAGGAGAGCCTTGGAGACATGCTAATGGCAGTGTGCATATGGACACAGACACCCAGGGCCAGAGGCAGGGCCAGAGGCCCCCAACAGAGGGACTAGTAGAGGTGGAGGTCTTACCTTCTGGGCTACCTGGTTGACCCAGGGAGAGGTGCAGTTACTGAGGTCAGGGCCCCGAGGGTTCCACATGACCGGAGCCGCTAAGCACTGGAACGAGGCGATGCCTGGGAGGGCCAGGGAGGAAGGGAGAAAGGGATGGAGGGAGGAAGAGACGGATGGAGAGATAATAAGCATTAGGTATTGGGCAATTATAGAGAAATTGATTTTAAAGAGAAAAGGAACAGGGCAAAGAGTACGACAGAGATAAAAAAAGAGTAAATGAAATGAACTTTAAATATGCTATACTTTGAGTGGTTCGGCAGAGGAGAGAAAAGAGAGGGAGGAAGGAGGAGGAAGTGTGTGAGAGAAAATGGGGCAGAAGTGGAAAGGTTAAATAATGGAGTGTAGGACAGAAAGAGAAAGAACAAGAAGGGAGGGGTAGGCTTTCCAATGAGTTGGCTATAAGAACATGGCTTTAAAGGAACACAAATTCACACAAACGTGTGCGACACACACACACACACACACAGCCCCCCACACAGCAAAGACGGCGACATCAGGCATCGTCTCTCATCTGCAAGAATAACACCTCAAGGGAGGACCTCCCGCCACCCCTCGTTTTCAGCTAAGTTTTCAGTTTAGTTAGGGGAGTTCAGAGAGAGGACAACACACTGGGATCAACCAAGGAAGGGTCTTTCCACTGCCGCTACACAAACAGCTCCATACAGGGAACAACAGAAGAGAGGGGAGAAGAGAGAGGGAGAAGAGAGGGAGAAGAGAGAGGGAGAAGAGAGGGAGAGAGGGAGAAGAGAGGGAGAGAGGGAGAAGAGAGGGAGAAGAGAGGGGAGAGAGGGAGAAGAGAGAGAGAAGAGAGGGAGAGAGGGAGAAGAGAGGGAGAGAGGGAGAAGAGAGGGAGAAGAGAGAGGGAGAAGAGAGAGGGAGAAGAGAGAGGGAGAATAGAGGGAGAAGAGAGGGAGAAGAGAGGGAGAAGAGAGGGGAAGAGAGGGAGAAAGAGAGAGGGAGAAGAGAGAGGGAGAAGAGAGAGGGAGAAGAGAGGGAGAAGAGAGAGGGAGAAGAGAGGGAGAAGAGAGGGAGAGGGAGAAGAGAGGGAGAAGAGAGGGAGAAGAGAGGGAGAGAGGGAGAAGAGAGAGGGAGAAGAGAGGAGAAGAGAGGGAGAAGAGAGAGGGAGAAGAGAGGGAGAGAGGGAGAAGAGAGAGGGAGAAGAGAGGGAGAAGAGAGGGAGAGGGAGAAGAGAGAGGGAGAAGAGAGAGGGAGAAGAGAGAGAGGGAGAGGGAGAAGAGAGAGGGAGAAGAGAGGGAGAGAGAGAGAGGGAGAGAGAGGGAGAAGAGAGGGAGAAGAGAGGGAGAAGAGAGGGAGAAGAGAGAGAGGGAGAGAGGGAGGAGAAGAGGGAGAGAGGGAGAAGAGAGGGAGAAGAGAGAGGGAGAAGAGAGGGAGAAGAGAGGGAGAAGAGAGAGGGAGAAGAGA